>NC_038248.2:16952683-16954009 GCF_000004515.6 Glycine max | reverse complement strand
AAGTCATAATTCGGGTATCTGGTAATTAAGTGGCCGTTGAGTGATATCTTGGCCGCGTAGATCCTTATTGGAGTAGTAAAATAATTGAAATAATTTTAAGTTTAGAGGAGTGCTTGTAGAAGGACAAATAGTGATCAATATTTCTTGACAACTTAAGACTTATGAAAAGATTAATCCTATATGTGATTTAGAATAGATAACCATGGTGTTCACCATAATATTTTGGGAGACATTACTGTTAGTTTGATACATTGTAAGGATCTTTGGAGATGAATCCGGAATAAAAGAGATGGATAAAATTCTCAAGAATCTTGTTGTGAGTTTAGTTTTAAACGTTAGAACTAGCTTAGTAGTTAGAGCTTGAATAGGAAACCGATGATATGACTAGTGTCCTAGTTATAGAGTTAGATATTGTAAACAACAATCGAAACCTCAAGTTCAAGTGCAAAGTTATAGGGTGACATGAGTATATATGTGTGAAGATTACCTTAAGGTGAACAAACTTACAGAAGTATGGAGTAATTTGTATTGCTTATCTAATTAGCACCCAGTTAGTATCAAGTAGGCAACCTTAGAATTGAATCGTTACAATTCTTGGACCTAAGTGAGAGTTATTAGTCAAGTATACGAAAGTGAGAAAGATCATGTTGAAGGAAGAGGCTTAGACTCAAAGGTAGGCAAATCATGTATTCTCGATAGTCATTGTGAACTAGGATTGGTGGAGCGTGAAAGTCTCGACACTTTTCTTCTTCCTTCTATTCTTGAACCGTCCCATGTTAAAAAAAAAAAAAGGGGCCGACCATGTGTTTAGTCGCGTTTTCTTGTGTATATTTGTTTGTTTCTAATTGTTATTCGTGTTTCTTATGATATTACCCTAATCCAAATAGTATGTCTTTCACATTCTATTATAGTTGAGATGTCACTCTCGTGAGAAGACTTACTTATGAAATACTATCATTGAGTAAACGAGGATCACCGGATTTAGTAGTTAAGTGCAGAGGAGTCTTGTGATCGAAGTAACGGAAAAAGAGTTTCAACTAGACACACAACTTGATATTGAGAATCATATGCGTGATATCTTTTTCTCGATCTTTCGGCAAGTTTCGGGGACGAAACTTCTTTTAAGAGGGGTGGAATTGTAACATCCCAATTTTTCGTAAATAAATTTAAAAAGCTTTTTAGAAAAAAATAAATAAATAAATAAATATAGAGCAAATAATAGGCTGAGTACCCTAGGTATAAATAGTTATGTTAAGTCAGCTGCCTCCTTTTGGCCTCATTTTCGTTTTTCCCCTTCTCCTCTCAAAACCCTTTCTTTTTCCCGCA
>NC_038248.2:16863509-16952514 GCF_000004515.6 Glycine max | reverse complement strand
TTTCCCGCAGAAACCCAGAGCTGTCTTGGTAAAACTACGATCCCGGTTTCGTTAACCGTTGGATTATTGTGAAATTGGATATGTTTTTCGAAATTCAATTCTGCACGCTTCCACCGTTGGGATTTGCGAGATAATATTCGTGGAGGGAGAAAAAGGAATCGCATGAAGACAGCACAAGTGGAGGTTTCAATCTCTTCTCCGTCTCTCTGACGTTTGGGAATTCTATCGGAGCAGTCGGATGAATAATTGAAAGAATTTCCGGGAACCGCTAGAGATGTTGCTATCGCTGGCTGAAGACACGTGAGCCCGCTTAGAGGTAAGGGATGAGTTATTCACAGTTGGGGATTAGTGAGAACATGTGTAGGGATCCTTAGAGGATTAAATTGGGGTTTTATTTTGAGATGTTTATTAAATTGCAATTTTTCCTTTATGATTATAAATAAAATATTGATGTTCTAATGAAAATTGCTTGATAAATTGTGCTCTTGATATTTGTATATTTCGACCTATGATTTTGTTATAATTGTGTAATATTAGTTAAGGGATTTTAGTCCTAATATTGTGATAGTGTTTTATATAAATTGTTATATTGAGGATATGAAATGATGATTCAAATTGTGAGTATGTGATGAATTGTAGAAGAATATGTTGCTTTGAGATTATAATATTGTTATTGAGATTGAGTATAAGTGTAAAGTTGAACATGTGTTAATTTGTGAGATACGTGTAAACATGTGATGGTGGATTGTCACACTATGAGAAGTGAAATTGTGAATGAGTTCTAGTTGTGGATAAGTGTGTAGTTAACACTTGATGTGAAATTACTTGTGTTGTAAGCTATGAATTGTACAATAACCCGACCAGTGTTATCTTGAGAAAAGCGTTGATGCGCAGTGTTAAAGAGAAAATGTAGGTTTCCTATTTAGGAGCCAGTGTTAAATCATAGTGCGATTGTGTTGAACGTGTTTAAAACACGAGTGTAAGGTCGTGGGTATTGTATAATTCATGAGCAGTGTCTGCATGCAAAAATTATTTTAGGGGTTGGACCTGAATCAGGAGGGAGAGGCCCTGACGGACTCTTCGGAGTGTAGGCCTTGGGGGTCACCGGGTTTGAGTGCTCCTTTAAGCCTATGCTGATCTCATATGGTTGGAGCATTCTCGCAAAACATCGTGACCCTGACTGGTCTCCCTATGATCTTACTTAGTGAGAGTGACCTGACAAACCCATTGTGTGGTGTGTCTTGTTATGTACTCCTAAGCGCCCCAGGGTGGTTTTTCACTGACATGGTACCACATTGCATATAGGCTTGAGTCTTAGCATAACTGTTGCATACGCTTGCTAATTGTTTATTATGAAATTGATGTGTTATTATGTCTTGATCGGAGTGTGTGATTTCTGTGTATAGTGATTGATGATTGAAAGGTGTAATTGATGGATGAAAAGTGTGATTGATGAATGACAAAGTGATGAAAGAATGTGAGATATGCTAAGTAAATTGTATTTGGTTACTATATGTTGTGTTGTTTCTCTCTAGTAGTTAGCAATGTGATAACTCACTCCCGGTTTGCTGTTTGTGTTTGGATCCTGTGATGATCTTGAACTTTGTGTTCGGGGGAGCAGATGAATAGGTGGATGACTATGAAGAACCTCATGCTAGAGGACACGGGAACACAACGCTCTGATAGGATGTGACATTAGGATATAGGTTCTATATTAATTGTATGAAGACCTTGTTGAGTCGAGAATACTTTATTATTTATTTGGACAAGTTTGAATATGATGTAGAAGAAAATGAATGTGAGCCTTTTTCCCCTTTGAAAGACTTGTTTAAAAAAAATGTTTTAAAAATACTTTTAATTAATATTTGAATTTTTTTTTATTCCTTATTAGTATATATGTGAGGGGTAGAGGGTGTCACATCTTTTCCTCAAGTGTCTTCTCCTTATTTGCCTTTGCCAAAAGCTCAGCATTCAATTTATTAATTGTCTCACACATTTCCTCTATTTGGTCTTTCACAGGAGCAATAAAAGTAGATGGAGCTAATTTTGAGCAACTAAACCTTTTGCTCAAAGTACCTAGGCCGTACACGTTCCCCTTGTAATTTGGACCTCCAACAACATTCAAATATATTTCATTATCATTAACAGAAGTAGCAGTGTTAGGGGAGTTCTATGTAGATGTGTCTTCCTCTGTCGAACGTTGTAAGATTTCATCTTGACAATGTTGATATTTCTCCTTCAATATAAAGTGAGGTATGAAGATAAATTGTTAAATGTGTAGACATATAAGGATTAATATTCAAGAAAATCATCACTAATACAGGAAAAAAATTGACTTTAATCTACTATAGTAGGCTTCAAAGTTTATATTAGCCAACCATAAACATTTAACACTAACTAAAGAAAAGCAAATCAAGATGTGTAAATAGGTTCAAGGGATATTCATCAAAGATAAGAGTTCATTTATAATATCAGTCACTATATATCAAATAAAGTGATAGGATTAGAAGAAACAACTTACAGCAAATTCGTGGGACTTGTCATTGACCCATTCTCCCGACTTCAATTTCTTAGTTTTCTCCATCACCTTTCAAGCAGTTGGTGGTCTTTGAAACTCCTTTGACTACATAAATTTAAGAAGTTAAAATTGTAAAACATTTAATTAATTACATTGAATTGAAAATCAATGAGGTATACATACATACATACATACATACATATATATACATACATATATATATATATATATATATATATATATATATATATATATATATATATATATATATATATACTCCTTTGACTACATAAATTTAAGAAATTAAAATTGTAAAACATTTAATTAATTACATTGAATTGAAAATCAATGAGGTATACATACATACATACATACATAAATACGTATATATATAAAGTGAAATTACTAGCTTCTCAAAGTGAGCTGCAGTAGATATGGAACCACCATAGTATGCAGAGGCTCCTCTATCAACAGATCGATTCACCTTGGCAGTGGAGCTCTTGTTTAGGAAATTTGTAGAACCCCAATGTTCGTCCAAGGCTGCTTGAACATTAACTGTTATCCACTTTCCTTTATCTTGACCATTTCTGATCTTGTTCATTGCACTTTTTAAAATACGTGAATCTTTTGTCTCAAAAAAAGCTCTAATGGCTCGCTCTTCTTGTGGGTGCCACCTATACTCTTTCTGCATAAAATATGAAATAAGAACTAAATTAGAAATCATACAAGAAACAATAAATTTTAAATTACACCATAATTCAAGTTACCTTAAACTCTCCAAACCACATATCGCGAAGGTCAACTGACACCTTAAACCAACTTGGAGCTGGTTCATCAAATTTTGCCCTAATGATATTTGATATGATATTAGAACACCCATATGTTGGGTTGAAACCTATGTACAAAGACATTGTCAATACCACATTTAAAAAACATTTTAAGAAAAATTATTAGTTAAATAAAATGCACTTACTCTCCTTTATATGAAGGAATGAAAGGCCTTTCATCAACAATATGTTCACAATTTGGATCTGGTGGGTACTCAGGTGTAACAGAATCATCTGGTGCTGAAGGTGAAGCATCTCTAACAAGGGTAGTGGGAATTGACTCCTTTACAAAGGTAGGATTTGGTTGGTCTTGAGCTATAGGAAGTGCGTTTCGAGTCTGTGCAACAACATGAATCATCGACTCTGAGGTTGATATGTGAATGGTTGAGGGGGAAGGGTTGGTGGTAATTGGAGCTTCCAAACTAAAATCATTTCTTATACCACAATCAAATGTTCTACGACCACCACTTCTACCTATGTCTGCCATTTGGATGTTTGATTTTGTTACACATGTATATATATATATATATATATATATATATATATATATATATATATATGATGTTTAAGAACAAATAAATAAAAAATGAAGTACCACAAGCAATACATTTTAATAAACAAATAAATCCAACTTGTTAATGAAAACTCACAGAAACATGTTTTCTACACCAAAATAGGTCACTTATCTTCTCTTTCATATTCACTATAAGAGTAAAAGTAATAATTATTACATACCACAATCATACAAATGTAAAACTACACACACACACATTGAACATGAGGCATGCAATATATTTAAGAACAATAAATAAAAAGTGAAGTACCACCAGCAATACACTTTAGTAAACAAATAAATCCAACTTGTTAATGAAAGCTCACATAAAAATGTTTTCTATACCAAAATAGGTCACTTATCTTCTCTTTCATATTCACTACAAGAGTAAAAGACATGCAATCAACTTTAATGTATGAATTACCTAAGAAGTATCTGTATCATCAAAATCACTCTCAATGTCATTCTCACTTAATATGCATTCATCCTCGTCTGGTTCAACCAAGTCTAGTTGTTTGAGTAAATCTGCATCTATCTCTTCTCCACCTCCATCCACATGCACAAGAGACTCATTAGTGACATCAGGGTCAAGTTCCAACACTTCTTGAAGCCCTACAAGCTGTTAACCTACATATTTCAATATGGAAGAAATGTTATTTCAATAATATATAAGGTGTTAACCTACATATTGCTTGAACCATGTAGGAAAGTTGGATGAAATGTCTTGGTTAAGTTGAGCATCAGAAGTAGTGGGATTCAACTCCCTTAAAAAATTCTCATAAATATTGGAAAAGAGAAAACAAATTAGTCAATGTAAAAAACATAACATCATTAAAATATTAATTAGAGTTATAAAAGTATTAAAATCATCTTACTCTAAATATGGCTCAACCTCTGGACAATTTTGAAGAATGTACAAGTGAGAAACATGAACATCAACTTTGTCCAAAAAATATGTTTTGGATTTACCACTCGCTCTTCCTAGGTAATTGAAAATTGATATAGGAGGAGAAGATGAAGAACCTTCATCCGCATCAACATTTCGAGGCATCCTAGTCCTTCTTGTTGCAATTTGATCAGGATAGTAAAACAAGGCAAATGTAGATGTCTCCTCCACTAAGTACGCTTCACAAATCAATCCCTCAACTCTAGCTTTATTCTTGACTTTATTTTTGAGGGAGTGTAAAAACCTAAAGTTAATATGAAAAAGCATTTTAAAAAAATGACTATATGTATATAATATAATGGTGTATAAATGATTACTCATTTTATACCTCTCGAAAAGGATACATCCAATGATATTGGACTGGACCACCAAGTCTTGCCTCATAAGGTAAATGAACTGGAAGATGCTCCATTGAATCAAAGAAGCTTGGTGGGAATATTTGTTCTAACTTACACAACAACACAGGCATGTTATTTTCCATAATTCTTAGTTGTTCAACATTTAAAGTTGTTGAAGTTAGTTCTCTGAAAAATTGGCTAAGTTCAACAAGTGGCTTCCAAATAGGTTTTGGTAATGAGTCAAATGCAATTGGAAGCAACCGTTGCATGAAAAATGGACAATCATGACTTTTCATTCCATGAATTTTCCCTTGTTAAGATTCATACACCGACCTAAATTGGAGGCATAGCCATCTGGTAACTTTAGTTCTTTGACCCATTTAAGAACATCGAGTCTCTCGGATTTGGTCATTGCATAAGCTGCCTTTGGTTTAAAGAACTTGCCACGACCAACATCTACCAGCTCAAGCTCCTTCCGATTACATATTTCTGCTAAATCCATTTAAGCATTGTGTGTATCCTTACTTTTGCCATTGATGTCCATCACAATGTTAAAGACATTCATAAACACATTTCTCTCTGTGTGCATGACATCAATGTTATGACGCAGAAGCTGGGTTTTCCAATATGGTAACAACCAAAATATAATTTGTTTCTTCCAATTATGTTCAACACCATAACCAGGAAAATCCTTTTCTTCTTGCGACTCAAGGCAGAGCGGTAAATATGCAACTCTATTCCAAACGTCAAGACTAGACAAACATGGAGGAGGGGGTGAGGTCTCAACGTGACCCCTTCTTGAATGACTTTTTATTCCTCCTATTTGCATGATTAAGCGAAAGAAATTGGCGATGACAATCAAAATAATAGACCTTGTGAAAATTTAAAGTTGTGAATGTCTTTGATCGTTCCATACATATGGGACAACCAAGTTTGCCAGCAGTTGTCCAACTTGACAACATCTCATAAGTCGGGAAGTCATTGATTGTCCATATCAAAGCAGCCTTCATCAAAAAAATTTGCTTCAATGACGCATCAAAAGTTGGTATGCCATCATTCCATAAGGTGCATAAGTCATCTATGAGTGGTTGCAAGTACACATCAATCTTGTGCCTTGGATCTGATGGACCTGGAATTAAGACAATTAAAAACATAAATTCTCTCTTCATGCACATGCTAGGAGGAAGATTATATGGAGTTAAGATAATCGGCCAACAAGAGTAAGTCTTCCCAAATTGACCAAAAGGACTAAATCCATCTGAACATAATCCCAATCTGACATTCCTAGGGTCCTAACTAAATTCTGGATGCATTCTATCAAAATGCTTCCACGCTTCACCATCAGATGGATGACACATGATATTTGGGTCCCTCTGATTTTCACTATGCCACCTCATGTGAGATGCAATGGCCATTGAAGAGTACAATCTTTTTAGTCTTGGAATGAGTGGAAAGTACCACATTTTTTTAACAGGAAACTTCTTTTCAATCCCTCTCCTATTAATCGTCAAGTATCGATCACTTTTACAAAAAAAAGCAATTAGTTATAGTCTTATCTGAATTTTCTTTGTAATACAACATGCATCCGTTCGGGCAACAATCAATTTTCAAACAACCGAGACCCAATTTCTGCACTGACCTCTTAGCTTGATAAAAATTACTAACCATAGTATTATTTTTTGGCATGGTGTCACCCATAAGTTGAACCATACGATTAAAACACCCTTCTGACATATTATAATCAGATTTCAAGCTAAGACAGGCCAAAGAAGCTGACAATTATGAATGATGCTCGCATCCTTCCCACAATGGTGCTTGAGCAGTTACAAGCATATCAAAGAACTTTTGAGTTTCAGGATTATGATTTTCCTCCATGCATTATGTCTCAATTACACCCTGTTGTTCTATGTATTGGCCAATTGATGGTCCAGCATGATCCATGATCATTTGCTCATAAGGATTCAATTCTTTCCTTTGCCTACCACTTTTGTAGTATGAACCTTGCAACACTATGGGAGGAAATTGTGGTAACTCTTCACCATGGGTTGTCCACCAATAATAATTTGGCATGAACCTTTCCTCATAAAGATCCCTCATCACATCATCCACAAACTTTAAAACTTTACATTTGCATTTCTTGCAAGGACACCTTGTTTGTTCTCCTTGCATTTGAAACATGTTCTGACTAGTAACAAATTGTACAAATTCAAACACTCCTTCTCTAAACTCATTTGTCCAACGTTTATTACCATCCAACCTCTGATACATCCACCTTCGATTCTCAGGAATCTCCATTAAGAAACGTCAAGAAGTAATAAAATATAATCATCAAATGAAATGATTCGATAGTATTCAATGGAGTGTGTTCATGCAAACACACAAGAGACATACTATTATAGTGTTTGCATGGAAGTTGAAATAGTCAAGTTAATGTTTATTTACTATGATTGATTTGAAACTTTAGATAAAGTAAAGTTGATGATGGAACATGGATATTGTGTATTACAAGTACCTCAATGTAGGTTTAATTAGACAATAAAGAAAAAACTCCTGCACGAAATTAATAAAATACATTATATTTATTTTTAATAATTAATAGGGAAAAATAGTGCAAACTTACACATGCAATGCTTTTTTTTTTCTAATATGATTCATGTTCCTTAATCAATCTGTGTCTCGTGATCTAAGGGCTAGCTTGGATAAGTATTTTTCATTTTTAAAAAATAAAATTGCATCTATTCTGTGGAATTAATGAATTATAGTAGTACTATACTAGTGGAGAAAAATAAAACTATTGTTCAGAGCTTAGTTCAAATAAAGTAATTATAAATTTACTTAAATTTAATTGTGAGCATAAAAAAAATATAAAATAGAAAAGAATGATTAATTTTAAATTATCTAATGAATTATCTTTAACTGAAATTTAAATATATTTAATCATCAATATTATAACATACACTGCAGCAGTTTAAACATGAACAAAAAAGACAAACCAAGGGAGGGGTCCAATGAGATGTGTCGGCCACTATAGCTAGTTCCTCTGCTGTGCTATTTCCTTGGCCGTTTGCAATCCCATGTACACATCAAACCATCCTGCACTAAAATTGTTCAAAGTTAAAAAAACACAACACTTAATTAATTAGCACTAGTGTGTAAGAGCCCCAAATATATACTGAGAAATCCTACCTCTAAGATATTATTATTAATTATTCTACTTATTTCCATTCCATCATTGGAATAAATAAAAGTAAAAGTAGATTCTCTATTTACAGCTTTCATTTTTTTTTCTTACAGCTATTATTACTACGAGGCCCATTTTGGTGTAATCAATTTGAACATGACCCAAAGATCGAAAGCACAATAAATTGTATCTTGTTTCCTCTGTAAACAAAAATCTTTATACAAACTAATTAAGCAAAAATCATATTAGAAAACTTGTCACTCAGAAAATTTACAAAGTGAATCATGTGAATAACATAAGAGTCAGTCACCGAATGAATTGTGTGTATCTCATATGGAATGGATAGAACAACAGGTTTGTTTTTTTTTTTTTTTTTTTTTACATTGTACTGTGACTAAAGCCATTATAAGGGAATTGTGTGCATGATTTTATATTTTTTACTCTGGGATTTGGAATAAGATGAAGTTGAAAGGGTGACAAGAAGGTGAAGTCATGGGTGGAGTGTGAGTTTGCCAATTGAATAGAATTTATAAGACTGATGATATTTTTTTTTATGTAGCCTAAGAGATATGGTGGATTGCATCTTAAATTTATATTTATATTTAAAAAAAACAATTTAGATTTAACATCTAATCTATTTAATTGGATATAGATTTGGTTATATCTAATATACATCCATTTAAATATTATAAGGATTTAAAAAATTATGAATATAAATTTAAAAATTCACAATGAATATTCATAAATACTATGCGAGAGTTCTTGTGTTGACAACAAATTAATAACTAAGGTGGTAAAAAATCAAATTTTAAAGGACTAGTTTAATAACATTTTAAAGGTGGATCACAAAAGTTTAAAAATGTCACAAAAGTTATTTAAAAAATATAGGTGGATCAATATATGCGAGAGTTCTTGTGTTGACAGCAAATTAAAATTTTAAAGGACTAGTTTAATAACAATTTTTTTTAATAACTAAGGTGTTAAAAAACAAAATTTTAGTGGACCAATTTGATTATCAATTTTTTTAGAAATGTGATGACGGGTGTAACTTGGACATATCAAATTAAGAGTTTTTAGTTTATTACAGAACCTGAAACAACATCACAATTAGCTATATAATTTAAATAAAACAACATCACAATTCAGAGCAAAGAAATTCCATTAGAAAAAAAACATATTTGAACATAAAGCAGCAATATTCATTCCAAATTGCTAGAAGAAAATACGAATGATAAATTTAGAAATTCACAATGAATATTCATAAATACTAACTCTTACTCCCACACCATTGCATATATTGAACCAAGACTTGTTTCAATTCTATTGAGATCAAAAACTGAAATAGCAAATCCAAAGAAACATACTTTATGCAATTTCTGTCGCTTATCCCTACTACAAAGCACTCAAAACACACAACTAGCAAAAAAAAAAAAATTGAAGTTCCACAAACCTAGTCTGGCAACCCAAAAGTCAAAGCAAATAAATTCCATCAGAAAAAAAAAACATATTTGAACATAAAACAACAATACAGGGAACTCAAAACCCAAAACAGAATAAGCAAAAAAAGATGAAATAACCTACTGTGTAAGAGCCCCAAAACAGAAGAGAGGAAGGTATAGCGTGCGTTGCGCAATGAAATGTAGATGAAATTTAAAAGGTGAAACCCTAGGAAGAGTAGTGAAAACAAAAAGAAGAACTAATAACCTTTCTTTCTAAAAGCACTGCGCTTCTTCTTTATTTCTTTTTCTTCTATTGTTCTTTCTTCTTTCCTTTTTCTTCTTTTCTTTTTTTTTTTCTTTCTTTTCTTCTTTCTATTCTCTTATTTTTCCCGTTTCTTTTTAACATTGACTACACTAGAAATTTGACCAATATTTTCTTAAAGAATAAGAAGTTTAGAAAATGCTTGAAAGGACTAGAACCATGGTCCTTGAAGTGAATGACACATTCTTTAATCATTACAACCATGAGGCAATTTGAATATTTGATGCAAAATATAGTATTAATATAAGTTTTATGCCAAAATAGTTTAAAATTCAAAGTTTATTTTTTTTAATTTATTATATTTTTATACTCTTATATATTATCTTTAAAATATAATATATAAGATTAAATTTTATTTTTCACATAAAATAGAATGTGTATACTTATATAAGCTTTATATTATATTTTAAATGATAATATATAAGACTAAAAATACAATAAATTTTAAAAAGTAAACTTTGAATTTTAAACTATTTTCGCCTAAAACTTATATTAATACTATATTTTGTACCAAACATTCAAATGAGTAGTTCGGTTTAGTGTAAAAACTTATATTAATACTATGTTTTGTATCAAACATTCAAATGAGTCGTTGGGTGTAGTATAAATAAGTGTGTTTCGTCCTTCAAAGACTATAGTTCTAGTCCTTCTTCATACTTTTTAAAGTTCTTATTTGTTAAGAACACGTTGATCAACTTTCTAGCATTTTAAAATTCTTAATTTCACAAAATTTGATTATGACATATTTTCACAATATAAAGGGTATATATTAATTATAGTTTTTAAATAATTTTATAAAATAAAAAATTATTTTTTATAAAACAAAAACAAAAATACTAATGATAACCATGATTTATTTATCTTAATCAGAGAATGTAAATATTTTTATTTTAATTTTATTGTAAATCATCAAAGTATAATTAAAAATAATATATAATTATTATGATTTACAAAATAATGAAAATATTGATTTGTTAATTTAAAAATATTACTAATATATTAATTTCAATAATTTTCAAGTATAAATGTATTTAAAAATATTACATATTTATTATGATTTATAATAAATTAAAAATTTAGCTTCTTAAATTTTTCTAGAAAAATAAATAAACTCGGTCACAAATTCGGTCGCTAACTTCAAAATAATTTTGTATGATAGTGATCGACGCTATCAGCATAACTTTAGCATAACATAGCGACCGTCGCTAAAACACTTTTGAATTGATGTCTGCGTAGCGACCGAAGTAGCCACCGACGTATTCAATGACGCTTCTATTCAGTCACTAATACGGTCGCTGGCGCAACTTAGCTACTAACTATAGTTTCGGCCGCAAATTCTGCCACAATTAGCGATGACACTACTCTGGTCGCTATTTCAGTCACTGACAGCGATTGAGTAGTTTTGTCGCTAATTTCGATCGCTAAACTGTATTTTTTCAGTAGTGTGTATAAGCTACTTGAAGATTTTATTTTATGGTTATGATAAACAAAATTACATGTCTAATGTGCAACATGGGGTTGTAAGTGTCTTTTGCTTGAGAAGGCATGGAGGAGGTGTGCCAATGGTGGTGTTCTGGTGGTTTGATTTTAACCCTTTTGTTATTTAATCTTTTAACCCTTTTAATCCATATATTTTATAGGCTATACAATGCATTCCAAATGCTCTATGTTCAAGTAAATCTGGGCATATATCCAAGTAAATGTTTAAAACCTTTTCACAACCTTAACTTGAAATTTAAGTTTCCTTTATCTTCTCCCTAACAAACTAATTTCATAGTATCTTTTGATCCTATATTTAAAATTGATCTCCATGATTGTACATAGCCTACCCAAAAGATTTGATTTTGTCTTTCCTTTAATCTTCTTTTATCTCTGTTATAGCTACGAGATTTTTGTGAGATTTTTGTGTGTGTGTGTGTGTGTGTGTGTGTGTGTGTGTGTGTACTCCAACATAACAATTGATAGTTCATTAAATAATTTAGCTTTCCATTGCCCTGTTTTAAATCTTCATATATATTATTTTTAATGATTGATCCTTGCCTTTGCATTTAAGTTATAAATCTTTTGATTGTTGGGATATTGGTGATCATGGCTTGGCATCTTAACTTTGTTTTAGCAATTTTATTTTGTAAAGTACTTCGACTTAGATATGTTGTACGAGGGTGATCATATGGCTTGACAACTCTTTCAAACAATATAAATTTACTATGTTGTGATGTTTTTTTTTTTATAGTAATCTAATGTTCACTTTGGAAGGTTGCAACAATTTGAAAATCTAAGCATGCTCTAATGAAGATAGAAGTGGAGGTTTTATCATTATTTTCAATCTGAGTCCTCGCTTTTGTTTTGTGTCAATAAAATTGTCTCATTAAGATTCAAGTTTTGAGCTTTGATGTTTGTGTCCTATTATAGTTTAACTACTTTACTTTCATCAACAACCTTCTTCACTCTCTGAGAGACTCTTTTTTATTTTACCATCTATACTTACTAGTTCAGATAGAGGGCAAATTTGTACATATTTTAGTCCACATTTGAGGAAGATGTAGAACTAGGCTTGGGCAAAAAAATCCAATATCCAAATTTGATCCAACAATTGATCTGATCCAATCCATTTTAATTATTTTTAATGGATCAGATCTTTTACCACATCCATAATTTATACTCACTTATAAAATCTAAAACCCACTTTTTTTTTAACAATTTAAAGTTGAAAATCCAAAGTCCATTTTAGACATCTTCTACACTCCCCGTAGGCCCATACAATATTGCTTTCTTTAGCAAGACAACAAGTTGACAACCATCTTCAGAAATCAAAATCACATTTTGTGTAGTTCAAACCACTGCTTCATCTCCACCAACAAATCACCACAAGACGCGTGTGACACCCTCTACCCCGACATATAAGTAAATAAAATATATAAAAAATATTGGTAACCAAATTCACACGGGTAAAAGGTTCACATTCACTTCACTATTATCAATTAAAACTTATTAAAAAATATATTCGGCTTGAAATAAGGCCGTCAAACTTTACAAAAATATTTTGTTAAATCAGTGAGATAAAATAAAATAGACTAACATTATGCAATTAATATAAAACTTATGCCCCACTGTCACATCCTATCAGAGCATTGTGTCCCGATGTCCTTCAGCACAAGGTTCCTTTAAGCACTTCACCTAACCATCTGCTCCCCTGAACACAAGGTTCAAGATCATCACAGGATCCAAACACAAACAACAAACCGGGAGTGAGTTATCACATTCCTAACTACTAGAGAGAAACAAAACAACATATAGTAGCCAAATACAATTTACTTAGCATATCTCACATTATTTCATCACTTTGTCATTCAAAATTCACTTTTCAATCATCAATCAAACCTTTCAATCATCAATCACAATACACAAGAATCACACACTCTGATCAAGACATAATAACACATCAATTTCATAATGAATAATTAGCAAGCGCATGAGACAGTTATGCTAAGACTCAAGCCTAAATGCAATGTGGTACCATGTCAGTGAAAAACCACCCTGGGGCGCTTAGGAGTACATAACAAGACACACCACACAATGGGTTTGTCAGGTCACTCTCACTAAGTAAGATCATAGGGAGACCAGTCAGGGTCACAATGTTTTGCGAGAATGCTCCAACCATATGGGATCAACATAGGCTTAAAGGAGCACTCAAACCCGGTGACCCCCAAGGCCTACACTTCGAAGAGTCTGTCAGGGCCTCTCCCTCCTGATTCAGGTCCAACCCCTAAAATCATTTTAGCACACAGACACTGCTAGTGAATTATACAATACCCACGACCTCACACTCGTGTCTTAAACACGTACAACATATTGCGCTACAATTTAACACTGGTTCCTAAATAGGAACCTACACTTTCTCTTTAACACTGGTTCCTAAATAGGAAACCTACACTTTCTCTTTAACACTGCGCATTTACACTTTTCTCAAGATAACACTGGTCGGGTTATTGTACAATTCACAGCTTACAACACAAATAATGTCACATCAAGAGTTAATCACACACTTATTCACAACCAAAACTCATTCACAATTTCACATCTCATAATGTCACAATCCACCATCACATGTTTTCACGTATCTCACAATTCAACACTTGTTCTATTTTACACTTTTACTCAATCTCAATAACAATATTATAATCTCAAGGCAACATATTATTCCACAATTCATCACATATTTCATTTATAAGCGTTGTTCATGAATTATACAATACCACGACCTCACATTCATGTTTCAAACATGTTTAACACAATTGCGCTGCAATTTAACATTGGTTCCTAACTAGGAACCTACTCTTTCTCTTTAACACTGGTCGGGTTATTGTATAATTCATAGCTCACGATATAACTAATATAACATCAAGTGTTAAACACATCCACTTATTTACAATCGAATATCATGTCCACACTTTAACATCTCATGACATCACATCAACCATCTCATAACATTCCTAATGATATTCATAAGGTACAACATACACATGTTCATCAAATTTAACCATAATATTCTCAAACTCCAACACTTAATAATTTTTGGAATCATACTATAATACTCTACAATATTATTTACATAAATTATTAATATAAATAACTACCTCTATATATATATAAACTAGCATACATCATATTGAATCACAAATTACAAAGTAAGCTTTCAATGCACAAATTCTAAATAATTATATGAACACTTTGGTCAATTTCAATTATGATATTAATTTTTTTAAAATTATATATAAAAACCTAAACAACAAGAAAAAGAGAAAATGCAAAATCAATATCTCTCTCTAAATTTCTCTTTTAGTTCATCAATTCATATTAATTAGAAAAAGTACTCGATTTATAGGGTTCACGCTCAACACAATAGCATATCAATTTCACAACAATTGGTCTGTCAAACATATATAATTCGTAGTTTTACCAAGACAGCTCTGGGTTTCTGCGGGAAAGGAAAATGCTACAATGCGAGGGGTATTTATCTTAGCTTAGACATAATATTGAAATTCCCAACGGTGAGAATGCTCGGAATTGGGTTGCAAACGTGGTGCTCAAATTTCACGACGATCCAACGGTGAATGAGTCTAAGATCGTCATTTTTCTAAGACAGGTTAGGTGGCCTACGGGAAAAAGAGAGGGTTTTGGGAGAAGAGAGAAAAAACGAAATTGTGAGGCAGAGGAGACTGAAACTGACCTACCATGTTGCTATTTATAATTATGGACATTTACGACCTATTATTTACTCTATTTATTTATTTATTTATTATTTTATAATAACAAACTTTATTTTATTCTCTATCAAACAAATAAAAAAATACCTTTTTTATTTTCTCTCAAATCATTATTTTAATTAATAATTATATCTCCTTATTTATTTATTTATAAAATCTCATCATTTTTTTTAAATTCTATTTATTTATAAATAACAATCCTTTTTAATCTAGTTTACGAAAATTGGGATGTTACAACGCGCCTCTTTTCTCCACCTAGATTCTGTGTAATTCTCTCAACGAGCTCTCATCTCAATCGGTAAAATAATCATTCCTTCTATCTTCTATCATTCACATGTATTTTTCAATTTCTTGGAATGAGTTTTTTTTCACCAACTCTTTTTCTATATGCATTTGCTTTGCTGCTCCAAACCTATTTGATGAAATTCCTTAATTGGATTTGTAATATTCATTTGTATGCTATATATACTCTGTTAATAGTGATGACATGTTTATTTAATTCTACAGTCAGCTGCTCCCAAACTGGATTTGCCAATGGGTGTGTTTATTCCATTCAACACTTGGAAAAGATAACCATCATATCACTCTAGATAATTAAACCCAAAGACTATATAGTCTTCACTCTTTTCTTTAACCAAGTTCATTTTTTTAGTTGCAATTGGATGTTGAATCACTCTGTCATTCAATCAATCAAGAAAGTAAGATGGAATGTTTTAAAAAAAAACAAACAACTGTCTTTTAGCATGTCAGCTTGAACATCTTATTATATCGGATCTTATAAGTATATTTCTATTTTTTTCTTTCTGGAAAATTGATAATGCACCCGATTTATTAATGCATAACACAATTAATTACAACTAAGTACTAATAATATATGTCCTTTGTACTTCCTTTTTAATGAGTTTAACAATTATTTAAAAATTATTATTAATATAATTTTTAAGATAAATATTATACAAAGTAATAAATTATTATATATGACATTTGTGATTATGCGATGATATAATTTTTTTATAATCCTCCCTAGTGGATATATATTTGACTTGTTTAATATTTGATATTTCTCCTGCTCACTGCATGCTAGTAGTATGCCATATCCAATCAATTTCTTTAGCTTGATTTGCCATTACTCATGAGCAACATTATGGAACTTTAGTTAGAGGCGAGCCAATTCTCATTCGGTTCAACACTTTAGTCTTGTGGAACTTTAGTCTTGCTGATGCTGTAGTCTTGAGAAAGAGAATCCTATTGATAGAACTTGAGCATGATTATGATAGAACTTGGTCAAGCTCAAATGTATGATTAATTTTTATCAAGTTTAAGTGAACAAGTGTTAAGTTTTCACTTTTTAGTGTTTAATTGCTAAAATTTATAAATAAAAAAAATCCTTATAGCATTTAAGTAGATATAAATTGGATATGACCAAATTCATATCCACTTAAATGGATTGGATTTTGAATCCAAATTGTTTTTTAAAGAAATATGGATATAGATTTAAGATCCAATCCATTTAAGTAGATATGGATTGGATTCTTAAAAATCCAATCCATGCCCACCCCTACGTAGAACTTTCCTTTTCAACGAAAACTCTTTCTCTCTCTCAAATAGTTTGTTAGTTTTTCTTTAACCTTTTTTTTGTTTTGGCCATTTTAAGCGTCAAAGGAATTTTCTTTTTATGTTGCAACTAAAGTTCAATTGTTATTTATATCATCCCCTTTAAATGCTAAAGATGCATGTGTAGGACGATGTTTGGAAAAATTTGAATTCAATCTCAAGGGACTCTTAGCAATTGGGCTAAAAACGTTACAAACCTAACATGCATTTAGAAAAAAAATAATAGATTTTCATTGATACAGGTGACTCCTATTTTACTAATAAATACAATTTGTTTATCTTAGTCTTTCTCTTTATCACTACTAAAAAAAGAAGTTTTCATGACACACTTACGACATCGGTAAAAAATAACCGCTGTGGTATAATACATGGTGGCTATTTCGTAATTATTAGTTCAAAAATGACAACGGTGCTATAGAAACCCATCCTCGAATTATTACGTTGCAACTTCCTCGATGTTGATTTTGTGGAGACTGACGTGGTGTGCGTAGCATATAGCGAGTCACGTGACTCATTTCAGCTCGTGACCTTACTCGTTTCAGAAACTGAGGACCTCACTCGCGTTTCAGACACTCAGGTCATCCCTTCTTCACTCACTTGCCCTACACAGGTCACCCCTTGTTTACTCTGGTCACCCATACCTAGCCTCTTCGTCACTCTCCCTTCCGTGCTGGCCCACCCCGTGACTCAAAGGTGAAACGTATTTGGCCGCCGTTCATGTTGTAATCATCCTTGAAGGCCAAACTGAACCCTAGCCTTCTCATCTTGTAAGATTTCTTTTTTCCTCTCTCTTTGATTTTTCTATGTGTTTCGTTTTCCTCTCTCTTTGTTGCCTTTGTGGTTGGAGATACAACATGCTTGCGGTGTTCAGTTAGTAGCTTCTGAATTCTGATATTGATCACTTGCAGTGTTCATGCTACCTCTGTAGTTTTAGAGATATTTGTTATGATGCATAATTTATTTTTCTTTATATTCATCAGATCTATCTTCTTTCCCTCACTCCTATGTTGGAAATAAAAGTCCTGTAAAGCTATTTAATTTGTTTGCGTGGTCCTGATTATGAGATGTATACTGAACTTATAACCTAGATTAACTATGAACGTGCTGATATAATCATCTTGAAATTCAAGATGACCATAGAAAGTTGTAATTCATTGTGATCAAGGATCATGTGAATGATTTGAATATTTCCTCTACTTCCAGTGAGCCCTGATTGTCTTCTCCAGCAAAGCTCAACTGTAGAAGATTCAATTTCTTTCAAATTTTCTGATGGTATAACTAAATCAATTCCATGCTCATACACAGAATTTGCCGAGCGACTGGTGATGCCGCAGTATAAAAATTTACCTGACACAGAGGTAAGCATCATTCTTTCTTTTCAACATCAACTTTCAACTTTTTATTATAATTCTTATATTTGGTTGTTGATGATTAGGACTAATTTTATGACCAGTTTTTTTTGTTATTGGTGAAACTGTGGACTACTTTAAGAATTTGAATGACCTGCTAATATAATATGAATTGTAAGACATTTTTCTGAAGAATTTGTTGATCCTTGTTTCGTTTTTAACTAATGGAGTAGGTTAAAGAGCTCCATAGAAGAGATGGTTTTGAGGTAGTAAGTGCTGACAAGATGGCTAAGTCATGCATGGTTTATTTTGAAATGCATCTATCCTTAAGGAAAAAAAAACTTACAAAAGCTTTTAATGGTAGTTATAGTATCTACAAGGAAACTTTTTGTAACCAGGTCTATTGCCTTTTTGTTTGAGTAACTGGACATGCAGGTACGATAATTGGTAATGAAGATATCGATAGTATTAGGTGGCCTGGTTTTGCATGGAGACGTCTCAAGGTAATAAGATTCTTTTCAAGTCTTTAGATTTAGTCACTTACACATGAAGACTTGTCAATTAGAAGCTCAAACCAGGATTGGTTTGTTCTATATTTGTTTCTAATTTTGTTTTGCGTTGTACTAGTTCTGAGAATTTCTTAGTAGTTTGGTTTTAACTTTACCGAGGCAGCTACTTTGTTGTTGAATTTGTTGTTTGTTTTAGGTTAGGGGTTTTAAGGTTTTCATGTTTTGTTGCAGCGCAGGGGAATTGATGATGTGGTGATGAGAAAATGAAATTCTTACTTCTAAGTATGCAAGATGTTATACATAAATAATAACTCCAGAGAAATACCTTTAATATCTCAATGTTTGTTAATTCATTCGCCCTGTCGCTAAGCAATCTTAGCATTTGAATAAACCTCTTAGTGTACATATTTACCATTAGCTGGAATATGTCGTATCTGCCAGAATTAGAAAATGAATTAGAACAAATAAAACATGTACATAAAGAAACCCTCTACCAATAAACACTTGTTTAGATTAAGTGAAATGTGTAGTTTGACTCAGATAGGCTCAAGCATGGGTTTAGCAGAAATTTCAATTGTTGAAATGTATAGTAAGTCGTTCATCTAGTGACAACATAACAAAGTCACAAATTTATGCTGCAGAGGTCATTTAAGTCTACAATATTGATAAATGAATGATAACAAATTCTCTCCCCAAATCATTTCTAAGAGATTTAAAGAGGATTAGGGGATTGAAAAACATAGTATAATTCAGTTTCAGATGGCAAGTTTTCAAAATATCATGAATCCTGACTGTGTGAACTGTGACTCCATTTTGTATAGTGCGTACTTAAGGTAAGGTTCATAATTTTTTATAATATTTGAAGATGGGGGTGATTCTTTTAATTATTTGTGAAAAATTAAATCAAAAGTCTAAGAAGAGATTACTTTGTATATTGACCTAGTAATTATTTGTGAAAAAATATTCTTGTTATAGCCTTTCTCTCAATTCCCTCTCAATTCCCTTGCTCAAAATATGAACAAAACAATATAGATGAGTTGTGTAACGTTATAAGTCATCGGTATTTGAATTTTAAAGTTCTTTAGTTTCGTATTAGTTGTTACATGTTTGGAACCAGCATAATGGGCATAAGGATCTGAAATATGGTGTAACTAAATTAGAGTATTCTTCATCCATCTAGTTCAGCTTGAAGTTGGAAGTAACTTCCAAAGGCACCAGGGTAGCGACAAATTTGCATCAATGCATGACATCTAGCATAAGTACTTCTCTATACAGTTTACTGTTTTGCATCAATGCATGGCATCTAGCACAAGTACTTCTCTATACAGTTATTGTGTTGTGTACTCTTTCTTAGTGCATGAAGACAAAAATTGGAATTTATTGTTTCTTGCTTTATTTCATCTGTAGATGAGGACACCACATCTATAAATTGAAGTTCTTGCAGAGTTATATGCAAACCAATGAGTTTGTGAGGGCCATTGTTATATGAAAGTTGAGGTAAGGATTTTTTGCATATTTCTTTCTATTCTTTATTTTCTGGGTTTTTCTCATACATAGTAGTATGAAGAATGATATCATGTGAATTCATGTCCTGGTCTTCAACCTTTATATATAGTGATTTATTCACCCTCTCCTCTAGTTCTTAGTTTGCTTTATTGAAATCGAAGGTGCTACTATCATGTTGGGGTGTTGCATAATCATGAACCAGAACCATGATATAATCCATGAGTGCATGGTCTCCCAACATCATGCAACAACTACAACCATGACATAATCATATGAATTCATGTCCTGGGCTGTTTTCTCCCTCTATAATTACTTAAGCATAGTATCCTGACCTTTACTTTATGGGATCTGTAGTAGCATTAAAGTTGTAGTGTTCAAAATTTGTGCAGGCTTTCAAGTAGAGGTTTTTTCTTGATCATTGGGGATAGATCACAATAAGTAGATATGAAGTTCATGAAACTTGGAACAAGGCCAGATACTTTCTATAGTGAACAAGCTACCATGTATTTATATTGATCTTTGGCCCAAGAGTGGTACAAAACCTATTAAAATGAGTATTTTTTAGATATAATGACTAAAATGTATAGATACAGAGACGAAATAAATAAGGAATTGAGGGGAAATAAATGTTAAATGTGTTTTTTTTTTACTGTACAAATCTCTTAAAGCACCATGTACTACGTTATTTCTTCATTTCCATATCTGAACATTCAAAACCTACTCGCAGATGATATGGAGGAGAGAGAGCCGCTAAAATTCCCGACAAAATATAACATTCAAATAGGCATGAGGTGGCTGATTCAGGGTAGCCAGTCAGGGGATTCATTGGTGTTAATTTAAGTATCATTAATCATTTTTAGATTTTTAGATTCTTAAAAGGGAGTATAGATGTTTTGTGTTTTACATTTTTAGTGCAATTAATGTGTAAGTCTGACTGAGTAAGGCTTGTTGTTGTTTGTCGTGAGTGATCCATGTTTGGTAGATTGATGAATTTCAGTTGTCTGCTGATCTGTGTAGTTTATATCATCTGGTAAGATAAATAAAAGTTGTGTTGTTGTGTGCGGTAGAGTAATTGGTGTAAGTGATTTTTGTGGTGAAAGTTTTGTAGCTCTGGCTAGTGTACATACTTTTTGTTTTAGTTTCTGAATTTTGAAGTGTGACTAGGTGGTTTAAGTGCAACTTGTGTAAGTGATGTTTTGGGACAAGTGTTCCTGAATTCTAAACGTTGTTGAGTATTGAGTTTGAGGAATGAATACTGGTTTAAGTGCATGTTTTATGTCTCACCTTGTGCCTGTTTTAAACCATTTATTGACTACTTATTTTGTTCTCTAGACTGTTTAGGCAGGCGGTTGGGACCGAGGCTTCTTGGGAGGGCTGATGATTCAGGGGTAAATAACAGGTTGGTAAATTAATTATTACCCTCACATACATAACTATAGTTATTGATTATTATTTTGGTAAAACTTATCATTGATAGTTGACTATAATCATTTTCAAATTATTACTCATTCTTAGGTTTTACTAAATTTAATATTATATAATTATATTTTTTATTATTAGTAATATACATAATTTTTATTACTCATTGTTAACTTTTACTAAATTTAATATTATATAATTATATTTTTTTATTATTAGTAATATACATAATTTTTATTACTCATTGTTAGCTTTTAGTTAATTTAATATTAATTAATTATATTTATTGATTATTACTAATATAGATAATTTTTATTACTCATTGTTAGCTTTTAGTTAATTTAATATTATTTTATTATATTTATTGATTATTAGTAATATAGATCATTTTTATTAATCATTCTTAGGTTTTAGTTAATTTAATATAATTTTATTTATATTTATTGATTATTAGGAATATAGATAATTTTTATTACTCATTGTTAGCTTTTACTAAATTTAATATTATATAATTATATTTTTTGATAATTATTAATATAGATAATTTTTATTACTCATTGTTAGCTTTTAGTTAATTTAATATTATATAATTGTATTTATTGATTATTAGTAATATAGATAATTTTTATTACTCATTGTTAGGTTTTAGTTAATTTAATATTATTTTATTATATTTATTGATTATTAGTAATATACATAATTTTTATTACTCATTGTCAGCTTTTACTTTATTTAATTTTATATAATTTTATTTATTCATTATTATTAATATAGATAATTTTGTAAATATATATAAACAATTGTTATTAATTAACCTCATATTTATTAATTATTATGCAGGTTAAACAATTTTGTACATCGGTGCTGACATAAGTAACGGACATAAGTAACGATGTAGAAATACATTGTTTCTAAGATGGTGCTTACGCCAGTATCGTCTTTGAAACGCCGTATTTCTACATCGCTGCTAAGGCGAGAAACGATGTAGAAAGCGCATCTTACTACATCGGTGCTGACGTAGACACCGATGTAGAAAGCGCAGGTTACTACATCGGGCCTGACGTTACCACCGATGTAGAAAACACATTTTCAAACTTGTTGATGATGTCATTCCCGTGTTCGAAAGCCACCCTTCTACATCGGTGGTTTAGATGGCACCGATGTAGAAATTAGTGTAATTCTACAACGGGAAATTGACGACCATTGTTAAAAGTTTTTACTTTCAACCACGTTACAATAAAAAACGGTTAAGCACCGATGTAGAATATCCATTTCGACTGATGTAGAAAACGTGTTTTCTAGTAGTGTATATGTGCATTCACATCATTGGCCATTTGATTACATATTTTGTTAAAGGAAAAAGTCTACCAAAATTATTACAAGAGCCATTGCATAAGAGTTGTTACAAACGGTAGTGAAACATGAGAAATAATATTATTTTATCTTCTAATTAGCTTGGCTCAATGCTAAAATTTTGAGAAATGTGCAATTATATAGTTCTCTGAAATATTTAGGTTGAGTATAGAAGAATAATGTTTGTCTTACTACATGTTAAGTGACAACTTACCTTCTCGGTCCCTATATGTAAATTGCAAAGTGTAGGTTGGGGATCCTTAGTACTTATAGCTACATGAATCAAATCTATCATTCTTGACCACTTATGAAGAGGTATCAACTATGATTCTGATATGGAAAAGATATATGCTCCATAAGTGCTTTACGTTTTAAGATTGAACCTACTGAATTCTGACCTAGAAGTGCTTAATTTTATATACTATTCTTTATGTTGATGTTTTAGGAAAGTATCAAATGGAATTTTCCACTATGAGGTAAATTGACTTTTATTTCTACATAATATAGTCCAATCTTTGTGGTTGGCACATAGTGAAGACGACAATTGGTCAAATTGTTAGAGAACTGTAAATTTAATATTTCTATTTAGGATGTTTATTACCTTTTAAAATTCCAAAATTACTTCATAAATTTCTTAGCTTTTAAAAGTAGTGCATATAAATTGAAATGGTAGAATTAAAGCAATTATTTATTGTGCAGATTGTGAAAATGATTGTTTTTTGTTTATATCTATGTTACTAAAACCCAATTTTATTATTAATACAAATTAGGATGTATCATAAATGATTAATAAATAAAAGATCTATCGCCAATATCAATAGTTTTTTTTTCTTGTAATCTTTGTTATGTGCATATGCATTTGTATCTTACATTCATTAGATTTTATAAATATTCTTGGTTCTCAACATTACATGTCTGTTTGTATGTTTGAGAGAACAATTTTCTTACTCCTTTAGGAGAGACTATTGATGCGGAGTCTTCGTACTATTCAGATCTACAAAACTGTATACAAGTAGCAACCATTGTATTGCTATTGAAAAGAAGGAAATACATACTTCTAGAGATTGGTTAAACAAGAAGATGCTTGCAATTTATTGTAATTGTTAGATGTATTTAACATTTATTAGGAGTTTCTCTTAATAGATCATCTATAAATGATATCCACTAAAAAAAGTCAAAAGTAAGATATGATATTTATAAGAGCAAAGAGAAAAGATCGTGCATGTAAGGGTGTTTGAGATCGAATATGAATAAATCATTTCTTTGTTGTGGAGAACAAAAAGCATTAGAGCAGGTTGCTAAACATTTAAAAACTTGGAACTTGAAATGTCAGAGTAGTGGTAATTTATTAATGTGTGTCAATAGTGACAATTTCCTTTTGGTGAGGTTAGTTTGATAGATTTAACTTGAGTATCTTTAGCAAATACTAATACACTAGGAATTCAATATATTTGGTCTATCTCCATCAGTGATGCTATCTTTTTTCCTAATGTAGAAGTGAAAGGTTTGGCATATCAAAGCTTTCAATTTTTACTGTTCAGGTCTACTAGATGCAAAATTGATTATTTTAATTTTATTTTGAATTGTTCATATTCATTAATAATGAGTACCACATTATAATACAGTTACAGTTATAAACACCTTTCTTTGCTTATAGTAAACAATTTCTATCTCTTATTGTCATTTTATTTCATAATTTTAAGTTTTTTATTCTTGATATATATATAAAATAATTTAATAATAACCTCGTGCATTATACAGGTCACCCAACTACTAAGTATTAATACAACTTAACCTTCTTGCTCCAACTTTAATATGGTATTATGTTTACACTGGTAATTGCTTAATGAAATCTGTTTTACTTATATAAAAAAACTAATCCCCTAAAACAAGTCCATCATTACTAAAAAAAATGGTATTTACGATGGAAGCTTAGCAACAGTTCTCCCAAAACCGCCATCGTTCTGAAAATAGTGGCATAGAAATATTTTAACAATGATTTTTGTGAAAACGTCGTTGAAATCGCAAAACAAAGATGGTTTTTCCTAAAAACTATCATCATTTTTTAGTATTCAAAGACGGTTTTCAAACTGTTTTTGAATCAGGAAAATTTTGATTTTTAATAGTTTCTCGCCCTAGCCCTCTTTCACTTCATTCACTCCGCCTTGATCAATCTCTTTGTGCCCCTCTCACTCCGTTTGTGTCACTCGGCCTCTGTTAGTGCCACCATCGTAGTGTCTCCTACATCATCACTCTCTCACCATTGAAGCAGCCATTGTTGTCGTGGGGGTCGTGAGGGTCCAAGGAAGAAGTCTCTTGGAGAGGGAGAGGGATTGGTCTTTGAAGGGGTTTGTGATTCCCATCTTCAAAGCCTTTCCCTTCTTGTGTTTTCTTATCCTTGTAGCTCTCTTTCTTTCTGGTGATCTTAGCTGAGATATCAAAGTCCTGAGAGAAAGAAAACAATGTTTTTTTGGTTTTTGCATTTGTCAGATGAAAGTTAGAAGGTGTAAACAGAGACACAGGTTCTATTTCCTGTGTCTTGTGTCTTATGTTTGTAAGTTAAAAGGACAAACCAATAAGAGTACCACTTAACTGTTTGGATTTCTATATCCTGTATCTCATGAGTAGGGCATCTACAAAGATACTTGCTTATTGCCAGTTAGAGTGCATTTGTGAACAAGAAACTTGTATTTGGAGATGTTGTTATGTTTCTTGGATATGATTGTATAAAGACCTAGATTTTATGTTAAATATTTAGCTAGTAAATGTAACACCGAGATGCCTAACATTTTGTACTTAATGGTAGGGGTGAGGATGGAGAATTGAGATTAGGAATTCATAGGACTGCTAAATTGAAAACTGGTAGTACCTTTTCAGCTCTTTCTGGCCTGCAATTGAATCCTACCAGTCTTATTGATGTGGTTAATGCTTTGTCTACAAGATGTGCTTTTAGCATTCACTATAATCAGAGGTGTTTTCTTTTCTAGTTATTCGCTTTTACTTTCCTTATTAGTTGATGAAAGAGAATCTGTCAGTCTCTATCTATAATTCAAGGAGTGTTATTTTGCGTAAGATAAGATGCATTACTCCTTATGCTATTCAAAAAGGATGTTTATTTAGTTATACATGAAGTAACAAATCACTCTATCTGCATGTCCCCATTATTTTAGGGTAACCATTCTAGTTTGACATGTTGGACATGAGATTAGTTTGAAGAAACAAAAACTGCAACAATTTCTTAACTACTTCTGACAAGTTATTGAATGCTTCTAGTTGCTCCACATGTTTTAAAGTATGTTTTTACTAAGAGTAGGCATACATAAGTCAAGTTAATATCCTTTGTGACTATCTTCATTTTTTTTTTGTTTTACAAGAGGTTTACATGTGTTTGGGCCTAAATGTCAAATGCAATTATTAATCATCAACATATTTTCTTAGTCAATAGCAGAAAGATATTTGTCCCTAGGTGAATAATTTCCCCTTTCAACTTCTTAAATACATAAATATGTGAATATCCTAGCAACGTATAATTACTTCTTTTCTTACCGTTGAACTCATTATTCCTAGACAACCCTACATGCAACTCTGCAGTGCAATGACTATTGCTCCTGTTATTGCTAATACTTGAGTGTACCAATAGTTGAGTTACTTTTTCAAACAAACAGATTCTTGATGACAATAAATCAAGAATTAGACTACATTATTCTATATATGATTCTAGCACAACCTATGAATCCTGAAATGGTTTTCTTCAATTGATGATTTTACATGTAGGTATTATCCTGGTCTAAGTTTTCATGGTTTTTTTGTAATACCTTTTTTTTTGTTTTTTCTTATTTCCTTCTTACAAAGTATGGTATCTGACCAGTGTCTTCGATATTCCACTATGTCCTTGTAGGGTCAGTTCATCTGAGTTCATCATACTTATCCACAAATTCTTAAAGAGCCTTGATTATTCTTATTCAGTTGGAATGAGATTCAAGATGCACTTTGAAATCTGAAGATACTACAAAGTGACGAAAAATTGGGTGTCCCTTTATCCAGTGCTGTACAGGAGACAGTTGATGGTGCTAAATCAGAACAGTTGGTACCACACATCTAAAAAAATCCGTCTTAGACTCTATAAAAAAAAGAAATAAAAGAAAGAAGAATCTTTTTCGTAAAGAAGGTGTATCCCCTAAGGAATCCTATTTAGTGACATACGGGGTATAAATCTGATGAAGCAAAAGCCTAGTTCTCGGTAAAGCAAGCTCTCACCTCAGTGAAGGAAAAACAGGGAAGGTTTGTTCATGCTTATGCTTGTTCCATTTAGATAACTATTATAGAGAATCTTAGTCAATTTTTTGGGGCAGATTCACGTGATTAATTTTTGGAATTGCTGATGCGAATCTTGTTAAATGGTCGGGATCTAAATGGAGATGCCTATTAGTATATTGCTGGGCTTTTTTAATTTTCCCTAATGTAGTTATCATTTGCAAGCTTGAAGTGTGGCAGTAGATATATATGGATTTTCTCACCCTTGGGGCATGATTATTTTTCCTTTTTATTGTCTTAGTTGTTTTATTAATGTTGTGGCTCCTCATTTTTATATCTACATGGCTTATGGTGTTTTTCCCTACTACTCTTTTCTTTTAACAAATTGTGCCATAAGGTTTTTTGGTGAATTCATGCTTGTTTTATGGCATAAACCTTTATGCATAACATCTAACTTCATATTTCAGGGGGATACTTTAAAATTGTCAAGTTATTTCTTGATTTGTATGCCATTTTTATCCAACCTGCATATAGTCACATAATTCTATAATTGAATTGAATTAGCTGGGTAAGTAGTACAAATACTTTTGGAATTGAATTTTTGGTATAATAAATCAATGGTTATCATTGTTTTGGTAGTTTTACTTGGTTTATTTGGAGAATTCTACTTAAGTAGTATGAATCCATAGATATCAACAATGCAATGACTATTGCTCTTGTTATTGCTATTTTACTTTATTATCTTTATTTAGCTTCCCACTTCTATTTCATGTCTAATGGTTGAATACATATCTACATGCTTAATGCTTCATCAAGAATAATTCATTATTTTTATGCAATTATGTTCATGTATTGTTAGGACTAAAGTTTCTTTGTATGATTCTCTTGTGCTTGATCGAATATGAGTCACTAAGTAGTATTATTTAGGTCATTTTCCAAGCAACCTTTAGAAAGGAGATATGTGACCAAAGGCCTTGCATTTTGGATACACATTATTTTACCCAATATGCTAATTGAAGTATAGATTTCAAGTAGTCTTTATTTCCTATTTTTTTTATTAAGAAGAATTTTTATGTCACATGGTTATATTCTTGTATAATATTTCACACATCCTTGATTGCAGGTCAGGTAGTTTTTGTTGTGGATCCTCAACCTTGTGAAAACTATCATTCATTGTTGTGTTGCTTTTGGTGGAAAGATCCTCTACATGGCCTCTCATTTAAGTGGCCAAGGTACTACTTTGTCTAACAGTTTATTATAATCATATTGGATTTCAATTTTTTTAGAAGTTATAATAAATGTTTTTCTTGATTTTCTTTTTCTTTTGAGGAAGAAATTCACCTATGTAGTTAGTTTTGGTGAATTATGTATTTCACCCTGGGATTTGAAATTAGTAGCTTTGTGAAATGTGAACATAGTTAGTTTGTTTTATGTTGATTATCTATTTATATAGAGCAACAAAATATGTCTTAGAATGTTTGTTTGTTATTGTAACTTTTTTTTTAAAAAAAAACTTTTAAGATGATTTTTTTTCAAAAATATCATCTTAGAAAGTCGAGTTTCTAACATGATTTTCAGAAAATCGTCTTAGAAGAATACTTTCTAAGACAACCTTCTAAAAAATCATCTTAAAAATTTGAATTTCTAAGACGGTTCTTTACAAAATCGTCTTAAAAACTCCACTTTCTAAGACAATTTTTTAAAAAATCATTTTAGAAAGTTTCTTTTTAACACAATTTTTTAAAAAATTATCTTAAAACCGTCTTAGAAACTTTACTTTCTAAGCTAGTTCTTTAAAAAATCATTTTAGAAAGTCATTTTTTAACACAATTTTTCAAAAAATTGTCTTAAAATCTTCAATTTTTTTTTACATTTTTAAAACAACAAAAAAAAAAACATTCTAAGACGATTGTTTTGATAACCAATGTAGAATCTCATATACTAAGACGGTTTAATAGCCGTTGTGAAAAATATTGATTTTTTACGACGATGATTTCCAAAACGGTTCAAATTGGTTGTGGAAAGGATAAAAAAATCATCTTTGAAAGCATTTTTTGTAGTAGTGCATTTTATATTTATTATAGCATAATCATTATAAAGTCCAATTTCTTTAAATATAAGAAATAGTCCAGATTATGAATCTTGATTTATTAGATGAATAATAATGGACCAATTTGTTTAAATATAGAGAAGTAATTTAAAATAAGTGTTTTTTTTAAAGAAAGTATTTTTTTAATAAACAAATAAAAAATGATTCTTAAAATAAGTAGAAAATTATTTTTTTTAAGTAAAAACAAAAAACAATTCCAGCAAACACAAACAAAAAGTTACTTATTTTATTTAAATAAACTTTTTTTAACAAATAATTAAGTTTAAACAACTTAAACAAAAAGTAATTCCAGCAAACACAAACAAAAAGTTACTTATTTTTGTTTTCACATTACTTTTTAGATAATAAATAATAAAATATACACATTCCTATATGTTCTCTGTAACTTTAATTTCCTGAATAAAAAGTAAATATGATGTATCGAAACGGGGATGCAAATAATATAGCCTTTTGTTAATTATTTTTTGCTAAAACCATATATTAAGCCGTTTCGGTCCTTTGAGCATAAAAAAAAAAAATCAGCACACGACTATAGAGTTGATTAATTTCTTATACTGCCTATTTTTTTTTAGTTTAATGTCTATGAACTTATAGTAAAATAATTTTATATTATCATTTTAAGATAATTATTTTAAAAGTTATTAAAATTTATCATATATGATAAGTTGGATTGGATGATTATGTAAAATTTTAATTGTTAGTGTATAACTATTTTTTTTCCTTTAAGCATCATATTTTCTTTCTTCTTTTTCTTTTTTAATTATCTTGTTCATGGTAGAGAACACGCCAAGGATGTGTTTAATTTAACATTTGGACATCCATGTTGAGGTTCACTCTTCATGAAAAGTCACACCTACTTGTTTGACAAATTATTTTTCCCATTGAGTTGAATGTGATTTTCACCCTAATTAAGGTTTATCCCAAAACTACTCCTCTCTTACTTTTTCATTGAACATAGAAATTTCCAAAATAAGTAAAATTATATTAAACTTACTTTTAACTAAACTTTTAAGTTTACAAAATTAATTTCAACCAAACATTACATTTTGCAAATGTATTCCAAACGCACACTAAAGAATTCAAAAAACTTCACTAAGAGATCTATACAACAGGACCTAACATGATCAGGAGAAATCACGCCTACTTATGGAGTTTTGTCTTATAATGATTCTTATCTTTTTTAGCTAGTGGCATTAGGGGTGACAAAATATGTTGGAACTATCAATCTATTTTTTACTCTTTTTTGGCACGTTGAATTGGGGCACATTTTCCTGTTTGGGGTTCTTTTAGAAAGAAATTCCCAAAGTAGGGCTGTTTTGGAGATATTTCCCAGGGGGTGCCCTTTTTCACGTAACTGGCCATGCATGGCGCTAGTTCTGATGGCGCCTTCAAGCTGGACGAGGCACGTGGCCAAGGAAGCGCCATTCCCAGCAGCGTTTTCGCTTTTGCTGAGCTGGCTTTGGAAGCGCCAGCAGCAGTGGCGACTGCAGTGCAGGAAAAGCTGCAGCCCTAGGTCCTTGCAGTGTTGCTGTGCAGAAGCTTGCAGGGAAGCGCCAGTCAATACAGCATTTTCACTTTTGATGCTTTGGAAGCGCCATTGGTACCTGCGATTTGCATGGAAACGCCAATGGTGATGGCGTTTGAAGGTGTTTAAATACGCAACCATCTCAGAGTCTTCTACATTTGTTCTGAGTTTTCCTTTTGAATATCTTACTTTCGTTTTCATAGCTTTAGCATTTTGGTGACTTTGGAAATTTCTGTGGTATGAAGCATTTTATTTTTTAAAATTATATTAGCTTTTAAGTTTTTTCTTCAGCACTTTCCGTTTAAACATTTTTCTTTCGTTTTGGCAGCTGTAGCATTTTAGTGGGTTTGGAAATTTGTATGGGATGAAGCAATTTTTTTAAAAAAATTATATTAGCTTTTATGTTTTTTCTTCAGCGCTTTCCCTTTGAGCATTTTGTTTTCGTTTTGGTAGCTTTGGCATTTTGGTGGCTTTGGAAATTTCTGTGTATGAAGCATTTTATTTTTAAAAAATTATATTAGCTTTTATGTTTAAAAGGCTTGTTAGTGTGTGTTTAAATGTCAAAAATAAACAGAAAAATTGTGTAACGATGTTTATTTGAAGAAAATATTTTGAATATGAAATTTGTATTATTTTTTAATTAAATTAGGTTGGTGTTGATGAACGTTGAATTTGAATAAAAAAAAATTATAGATGATATTTATTTGAAGTAAGTATTTGAGTACGAATTTTTTTTTTAATATGAAGTTGTAGTATATTTTTAAATTAATTAGGTTGGTTTGTTGGTGTGTTAAAAATTAGAAACGTTGAACTGAAAGTGTTATTTGATGCTTTGTTTTTCTCGTACTACAAGTATTTTATTATATTTGTAGTAATTTTGTAATTACCTTTTTCCATTTTAAAGTTATTAATGGTTAAGATTAATTATTTATACTACTAACTTCGTTAATGAATTATTAAATTTTCTGTTAAAAATGACTATGTTGAAATTGTTCATTTTTTATAAGTTTGTCCCATAAAATTAATTTGAAGTTAATTAAATTTTTTTAAAAGAGAAATTGAATGTGAAGTTCCAATAAAGAGATCTTTTGTGATTACATTTTATTAGTTTTGATTAAAGTTTTATAAAATCGTTTGTGTTATTTAAGTGTGTTGATGTGAAATTTATTTAAAGTTAATAATTTTAATTACATCTTGATTAGTTTAAAATTACTACATTGAAATTGTTAATTTTTTTAAAGTGTCTTAATGTGAAATTGATTTGAAGTTATTTTTTTTAAATTAAGTTTTATTTTGAAGTTCAGTAATGACTTTTTGTGATACCCATTTTGTAATTTATTTGACGTGTTAAAATATTGTTTTTGTAGGTACACGATGAATTCGGTTATAACAGTGTTGTATTTCAATGGAAGGGTATATGAAGATAATGATGGTGTAATATTTGAAGGCAGTAAAAAAGCGATTCAGATTAAACGTGGAATTAGTTTCAATGCTTTGAAGAAAAAAATTGGAGATAAGGTAAAGTTACAAAATAATGAAATTATTTCTGCTATCAGCTGTAGATTTTTAGTGTCAGGAAAATATATTGCCTTGCAAATTTGTGATGACGAAGACGTTGAAACGATGCTGGAAAGTTTTAAACAACAAGACAAATGTCAGTTCTAGAATTGTACATAGAAAAGGATGTGGCTGGTGGTTCAATGTTTCATTCTGCAATTCGCTTACATCATGTGGAAATTATTTATCTAATGATGAGACACAACCGCAACAAATATGAGCAATTTACATATTGACGAAGAGATGATGATGATGATGATTATCTTGTGTCTAACTCATACGTTGAAGAGTCTTAGACGAAGATGACAGTGTTGACGGTATATCTGATACAGACGATGAAGTCACCAACATTCTCAACCAGTAAGAATTGTTCACCCAGCAGAAGGTATAATTTCTGTATAAAAAATTAGACAATACATTTATTATTTGATGACAATTGTATTTAATGCTAAATAAGTATTATTTGATTTTTATTTTGAACTGTTAGGTGCACAACGAATTGAAAATCCATTTTGGAATGATGCTTTACATTATAACAATATCAACTGGAGTTATCCTGATGAGGAGGACATTTGCGGTTTGGAGATGCCGTCGACCTTTAATGTTGGCCAAGAATTATATGTTGGCATGGAATTTGATAGTAAAGATGCGGTCAAAATGCAGTCAAACAATATGTTATGAAGGTGCATCAAAGTTTCAAAGTTGTTGAAAGCAAATCGAACAAGTATGTGGTTTGTTGCTTGAATAAAAATGCAGAGTGTCCTTGCCCTTTCTATATGAGGGCAATTTTATCTAAAAAAACAGATACGTGGAAAGTCACACAATGGGGTGGACCACACACATGTCTGAATATGACCATGACACAAGATCACGAGAAACTTGATTCAGATTTAATTGCCACTTGTGTAGTAGGTACGTATTTTATGTTCATATTATGTTCATTTTTGTTAATTGTCATTTAAATTTTGTTATGTTATTGACAGGCATGATCAGAGAAGATCCATCAATAAAAATTTTTGATTCAAGAGAGGATTAACAGTGAATTTGCGTACAAGGTGTCGTACAAAAAAGCTTGGTTGGCGAAACAGAAAGCCATTGCAATTGAATATGGCGATTGGGATGAGTCATATGCGAAACTTTCGTCGTGGCTAACACACATGCAAAATCATTCTCCTGGATCATATTTTCAAGTACTACATGACGATTTTATCGTTGGGAATACGGTTAGTCGCGAACACCGTCAGTTTCATAGAGTTTTTTGGACTTTTGGCCAATGTAAAGAGGCTTTCAAGTACTGTAAGCCAATCATACAAGTTGACGGCACACATTTGTACGGAAATACCGTGGGACCCTCTTAATGGCCACATCACAAGATGGAAATGGTGGTGTCCTTCCTCTAGCATTCGCGGTGGTTGAAGGTGAGACGTTGACAGCGTGGTCATGGTTTTTGGCACACTTGCGTGAACACGTCACAGATAAAAATGGTATTTGTCTGATATCTGATCGACACGCGAGTATAAAGTCCGTGTCGCTAACGAAGCACTTGGTTGGCAACCTCCCCACGGTTATCATGTCTACTGCGTGCGACACATAGCAAGCAACTTCAATCGAAATTCAATAATGCCAAACAAAAAGAAATGTTGAAGAAATTGGGTAAGATTTCATATTTGATGGTCACGTTTATTTACTTTCATATATACTTAAATTGTTATTCATAACTAATTTTATGCAGCCTACACTCCTTGCAAGCACATTTTTGATCAAAATTTAGAAAAATTTCGTGAACTGAGTCCAGCCATAGCAACATGGATTGATCGCATTTCAAAGGAAAAATGGACGATGGCTTATGATAGAGAAGGACGTCGATATGGCCACATGACAACCAACCTCTCAGAATGTATCAATAAGGTTTTGAAGGATTGTCGCAACATTCCCATAACAGCATTGGTCAAATCAACGTACAGTAGGTGTCGAAAGTACTTTGTTGAGCGTGGCCGCCAAGCCCAAGACAGTTAAATGAAGGCAAGTATATTGTTCAAAGCTTGTTAAAGAACTTAGAAAAAATCAAGAACAAGCTTGTTCGCACATCGTTCGCGTGTATGACATCCACTCCACAAGGTTTGAAGTAGAGGAGACCTTCAATCCTATTACGCAACGTGGCGGACAAAAGTGGGCAGTTAACTTGAATGGTCATTATTGTCAATGCGGAAGGTATTCTGCGCTTCACTATCCATGTTCACATATTATTGCAGCTTGTGGTTACGTGAGCCTGAACTACTACCAATATATAGATGTTGTTTATACAAATGAGCACATCTTAAAAGCTTACTCCGCACAATGGTGGCCTCTTGGGAATGAAGCGGCTATTCCTCCTTCTAATGATGCATGGACACTTATCCCTGACCCAACTACAATTCGTGCGAAAGGTCGGCCAAAATCAACAAGGATAAGAATGAGATGGATTGGGTCGAACCATCTGAGCACCGAAAAAATGCAGTAGATGTGGAGCCGAAGGGCATAACAGGCGTCGCTGTCCAATGCAATCTGAGCGTGGGAGTTGTTCAAATCATTGATTTATGTATGTTAGTCGAGTGACTGAACACGTCACTGATAAAAATGATATTTGTCTCATATCTGATCGACACGCGAGTATAAAGTCCGTTGTCGCTAACGAAGCACTTGGTTGGTAACCTCCCCACGGTTATCATGTCTATTGCGTGCGACACATAGCAAGCAACTTCAATCGAAAATTCAATAACGCCAAACAAAAAGAAATGCTGAAGAAGTTGGGTAAGATTTCATATTTGATGGTCACGTTTATTTAACTTCCCTATATACTTAAAATTGTTATTGATAACTAATTTTATGCAGCCTACACTCCTTGCAAGCAGATTTTTTTTTATCAAAATTTAGAAAAATTTCGTGAACTAAGTCTAGCCATAGCAACATGGATTAATCGCATTTCAAAGGAAAAATGGACGATGGCTTATGATAGAGAAGGACGTCGATATGGCCACATGACAACCAACCTCTTAGAATGTATCAATAAGGTTTTGAAGGATTGTCACAACATTCCCATAACAGCCTTGGTCAAATCAACGTACAGTAGGTGTCGAAAGTACTTTGTTGAGCGTGGCCGCCAAGCCCAGAGACAGTTAAATGAAGGCCAAGTATATTGTTCAAAGCTTGTTAAAGAGCTTAGAAAAAATCAAGAACAAGCTTGTTCGCACATCGTTCGCGTGTATGACATCCACTCCACAAGGTTTGAAGTAGAGGAGACCTTCAATCCTATTACGCAACGTGGCGGACAAAAGTGGGCAGTTAACTTGAACGGTCATTATTGTCAATGCGGAAGGTATTCTGTGCTTCACTATCCATGTTCACATATTATTGCAGCTTGTGGTTACGTGAGCCTGAACTACTACCAATATATAGATGTTGTTTATACAAATGAGCACATCTTAAAAGCTTACTCCGCACAATGGTGGCCTCTTGGGAATGAAGCGGCTATTCCTCCTTCTAATGATGCATGGACACTTATCCCTGACCCAACCACAATTCGTGCGAAAGGTCAGCCAAAATCAACAAGGATAAGGAATGAAATGGATTGGGTCGAACCGTCTGAGCACCGAATAAAATGCAGTAGATGTGGAGCCGAAGGGCATAATAGGCGTCGCTGTCCAATGCAATCTGAGCGTGGGAGTTGTTCAAATCATTGATTTATGTATGTTAGTCGACTGACTTGTATTTGTTTAAGTTCTCTTCAATGTATTGAATTTGTGGGGTTGAATAAATTTGTTAGTTAAAAACATTACTTATTTTGGTTTGTGTACATTACCTATTTGTGGGTTTCAATGAATTCGTTACTTAAAAACACATCCATAAACCCTAACCCAAAGCACTAGGAAACACCCCTAATCCATATAATCCATGAAACCTACCCCTAACCCCAAGCACTAGGAAACACCCCTAATCCATATAATCCATGAAACCTACCCCTAAACCCATAACCTCTAACCCTAACCCTAATCCAAAACCAAACACCTAAACCCTATCCCTTAAGCCCATAACCTCTAACCCTAACCCTAACCCAAAACAAAACACCTAAACCCTACCCCTAATCCCCACCTCTAAGCTCTAACCCTAAACCCAAACACATAAACCGTAACCCCAAGCCATAGGCCACACTAACCCATAAACCCATAACCTCTAACCCTAACCCTAACCCCAAATCCAACCCCTAACCCCATAAACCCCTAACCTCTAACCCTAACCATAACCCCTAATCCAACCCCCAAACCCATAAACCCCTAACCTCTAACCCTAAATCCAAACACATAAACCGTAACCCCAAGCCATAGGCCACACTAACCCATAAACCCATAACCTCTAACCCTAACCATAACCCCTAATACAACCCCCAAACCCATAAACCCCTAACCTCTAACCCTAAACCCAAACACACAAACCGTAATCCCAAGCCATAGGCCACACTAACCCATAAACCCATAACCTCTAACACTAACCCTAACCCCTAAACCCATAAACCCCTAACCTCTAACCCTAACCATAACCCCTAATCCAACCCCCAAACCCATAAACCCCTAACCTCTAACCCTAACCCCTAATCCAAACCCTAACCCCATAAACCCCTAACCTCATTGTCCGATCCTTTTCTAATCTCCATGCAAGTATTTTTTGTTTCTTTCACTAATTTCTCACACACTTTTCCTACAATTAATTAAGATGTTTGTAACTTTAATGTTTATGATTAAATATAGAATTAAGTAATAAGTAAGTAAATTATCAGTTATATAAATTTATGAGGAAAATATATTTTTAGTTTTCGACAATATAGTTAAATTTGATTTTAGTTATTAAAAAAATATTAGTTGAACTTGTGATCACCCTTACTTTTACATTAATCCCATTTACTTTTTAATTTTTCTATAAAAAAATTCTTATTAATTATCTAACTTGTTAGATAAAAAGTACTATTAAGCATTTTTTCAACTTTCAAGTCTCGAGTCTCAATGATCCTTGGGACCAACATATCATTTTTACCATGTCTGTCGGGTCACTGTGGCAAATCGTTTCGCAATCTTCACGTACGTGTTGGCATAAGCATAGATTTAACTCTGTTATCTTTCCACTGTAAAATTCTAATTAATCTAGCTCTTGTATTCTTCTGTCTCTCTGCTGTTTGTACAATTCAATTAAAAACAAAGCAAAAGTGCTTTAACTGTACAAATAGTGTTAAATTAATGATTTCTAAGATAGATAGGCAAGTATAGTTAATGCATTTTATGGGGATATTTAATCACTGACTCAATTGGGTAACACAAGTTCAGCGACTAAGGTGGTGGCTGAGTTAATGAATTAAAAATCTAATTAATTAATTTTTCAAATTATATGAGCCGAGTTCAATCTTTTATATTTTTGGCTAATTACATGGTAGGCTGATGAGATAATTTTTTTATTTATAGTTTCCATAAGTTTGTGTTTCTAAAGGTTAAAATTGGAAAAATATAAATTTACATGAATTAAAAATAAAAATAAAAATATTTTATAAGAATCAAAATTAGAAAAGTGCCATTATAAGATTCCTTGCAACAACTATTTTTCCTCTAACCCTAACCCCTAATCCAAACCCTAACTCATAAACCCCTAACCTCTAACCCTAACCCTAACCCCATAAACCCCTAACCCCTAACCCTAACCCCTAATCCACACCCTAACCCCATAAACCCCTAACCTCTAACCCTAACCCCTAACTCATAATCCAAACCCTAACCCCATAAACCCCTAACCTCTAACCCTAACCCCTAATCCAAACCCTAACCCCATAAACCCCTAACCTCTAACCCTAACCCTAACCCCATAAACCCCTAACCTCTAACCCTTACCCTAACCCTAACCCTAACCCAAGTTATTTTTTGTTTGTCTACTTTAGTTTTAGTTGTAAACTTGGTTAATTATTATAGTTTGATGTGCCACATAAACTCTATACATTAGTAAGGCATTAGTAAGGCATAATTAATGAGATGCGATAGATTAATTGTCAAAATCAAATGTCTAACAAACAACAACAAAATTACACAGATACATCAAAATCAATCATTATGGTGTCCGTGATGTCGTGAAGATGTGCCACATGGTCGATCCCATCTTTGCGCTTAACGATCAGGATTTCTTCTGCCGCCACGTTGTCTCCCCGCTTCTGCTTGTTCAGCCTCTGTAGAAAACTCCTGACGCAAATCAACACCTAATAAGTCGCCCATATCAGGTATTGCTCCGGGTACATTCCATTGCGGAGCAAATGGGGCGTTAGGTGTTGCCATGGGGGCATCGTGCTGCTGTGAAGGAATCATAGTGGGCCATGAAAAATGAGGCTGTGTTTCCGCAACACCACCGAACGAATGTGAGGTCTCAGAAGTATCAGTATGATGACCTGTAAAAGGATACTGATACATCTGTGAAGGATATTCGGAAAATGTTGCTGGCGTGTAATACATTCCATGACCACACTCCATCATTTGTTGGGAATATTGTTCCGCTTCAACAGGCTCCCTTCGTCTGCCTATGCCCCGAGTTTCAACACTTGACTGAAGAATGGGAAACTCTTGGGCTGGGAATTCACGCTCTGATGCTGGACCATGTGACACTGGTTCAGTGATTCTCTCTTGCTCTTCAGATATAATTGCTAACTTATCCACGTAAGGCACTAGATCATCAACCGTCCATGTGTTCCTCCCTTGTGGTGACACCATATATTGTAAAGTCTCCACAACTTCACCCTGCAATTAGTAGCGTCAACAAATTAATGCTCATGCTTAAGAAATTAATTAGAAGTTAAACATTGAAAAACAGATAAATACCAATGCAGCTGTGTTTGCATTGTTTGGGTCGACAAACATCTTTGTTTTACGCCTATACCACACCATGTAGTCCGAGTTATAACCCAGTAGGCCCTCCTGTCGAGGATAAACGTCGACCCTAAACTCTGCTCGATTGTTCCACTGACCAATGATTGGGGCCAACAGGTGGAACCAATTCTCATCTTGTTTGCCTTTGAGCGTTCTGCCATAGAGATTCTACGGTTGCGAAGGACACCCGGGAATGGGTTGTTGCAATCCAAATTGTCGTAAAACTCTATCGGGTTGGTGCCACTCAACAACATGGAAACAAATCAGTGGCACCACTGCAAACCAGGCTACACTTCCAACCACACAAATTGGAGGCAACGCTGCCATCACAGTTGCTGTGTATGGCTCCCAGACAAACTGCATATAACAATACACTTGTCAATTTTCAGTCAAACATAACATATTAAAATTCCATTTAACCATTACATTACGATGTTCTTACCTCATGTCGTTTCATCAAATCCAATTTGCGACGGAAAAGTCTAAGATCATCATTGCCAATATGCTGATTTCCACGTTGCAACCACCTACAATAAAAATGAAATCATCATTGTCAACACGTTCCATCATTAAATATTTTTTCATTCAAACATAATTTTTTAAACGACAAACCTGTGTCGGAGTGGTTTATTTTGTTGGGAATATTGTTCCGCTTCAACAGGCTCCCTTCGTCTGCCTATGCCCCGAGTTTCAACACTTGACTGAAGAATGTGAAACTCTTGTGCTGGGAATTCACGCTCTGATGTGGACCATGTGACACTGGCTCAGTGATTCTCTCTTGCTCTTCAGATATAATCGCTAACTTATCCACGTAAGGCACGAGATCATCAACTGTCCATGTGTTCCTCCCTTGTGGTGACACCATATATTGTAAAGTCTCCACAACTTCACCTGCAATTATTAGCGTCAAGAAATTAATGCTCATGCTTAAGAAATTAATTAGAAGTTAAACATTGAAAAACAGATAAATACCAATGCAGTGTGTTTGCATTTTTGGGTCGACAAACATCTTTGTTTTACGCTTATACCACACCATGTAGTCCGAGTTAAAACCCAGTAGGCCCTCCTGTCGAGGATAAACGTCGACCCTAAACTCAGCTGCATTGTTCCACTGACTAATGATTGGGGCCAACAGGTGGAACCAATTATCATCTTGTTTGCCTTTGAGCATTATGCCATGGAGATTCTGCGGTTGCGAAGGAACCCGAGAATGGGTTGTTGCAATCCAAATTGTCGTAAAACTCTATCGGGTTGGTGCCACTCAACAACATGGAAACAAATCAGTGGCACCACCGCAAACCAGGCTACACTTCCAACCACACAAATTGGAGGCAACGCTGCCATCACAGTTGCTGTGTATGGCTCCCAGACAAACTGCATATAACAACACACTTGTCAATTTTCAGTCAAACATAACATATTAAAATTTCATTTAACCATTACATTACGATGTTCTTACCTCATGTCGTTTCATCAGATCCAATTTGGACGGAAAAGTCTAAGATCATCATTGCCAATATGTGATTTCCACGTCGCAGCCACCTACAATAAAAATGAAATCATCATTGTCAACACGTTCCATCATTAAATATTTTAATTCAAATTAATTTTTTAAACGACAAACCTGTGTCCGAGTGGTTTATTTTCTATGACGGGAGGCGTCCTCTTTGGAGCTAAAGTCGTGCATCGTTCCCATGCCCACATTTGGATTAAGATGCACATACCTCCGATTGATTTAACTTTGTAATCGGTGGCGCTGCACATCTCTCTATATAAATACGCAAGCACGGCAGGTCCCCACGCATACGTGCTGCACTGTTCAAAGTCACGTAAAATTGTAGGTACCTTAAGGAAACTCTGCTACTACTTTTGTAACAAAGAGGACACCTCCTATGAATCGAAGGATCCACGCACAGGTAAACCTTTGTAATTGCTCAACGTTACCCTCATCAATATTTATGTGAGAAAAATGGTGAGCCAACCAACTTAATTTGACGACACTGCCTTCAATTTCGCCTTCCTGTGGTCTACTCCTAATAATTCTTCACACAAATCGGCCCAAACAAGATTTGTTGAACCAATTAATGGTGCCCCGTCAGTACGCAGACCTAATAAAACTGACACATCTTGGAGAGTAATGGTAGCCTCTCCGCATCTCAGGTGAAACGTGTGGGTTTCGGGCCTCCATCTTTCAATGAACGCACTAATTAAGGCCGCATTTATCTTTAGGTATCCCATCTTCATGATCCAATAAAACCACATTGCCGAAGCAAAGGAACAATTTCCTCTGGTATTTGTTCTTCACCTTGATACGTCGGACTGCTCGTCTGATTGTATTTTCTGTCTGGTTCCCCATTCCAAACATGTTCTGAAACATGCTTGGGTTGCATCCACAACACGTCACCATCAATTGGACCAGACCTAGTTTGTATACTTGATGAGCATGACGACGAAGATGCCATTGATCCTACAAAATAAAATATAATACAATTAATTGACAATAAAATTTATACATTAATTATACATACACAAATTAAGTATATTTACAAAAAATTAATTAAAATACATAAGAAATTATATTTTTTAAATTTCAATAACAAAATATATTATACAAATAACCTAATTCATATATATTCTATAAATAAATTAAATTACAAACAAATATAAATTTAAATATATAAATTAATGACTCAAATAATTACGATAAAATAATTTAACATACAAAATTAATAATTAAATACGTAAAACTATTCTAATTTAACATAAATATGAAACTAATAATAATAACTAAAACTAACGTAATATAAAAAATTAAATTCTAACCTAATTTAAAATTACTAATTTACACTACATAAAATTATTCTTAATCTATCAATAAATATTAATATATACAAAATTAATGACTTCAAATAATTACGAGTAAAATAATTTAACATACAACATCAATAATTTAAATACGTAAAATATTCTAATTTAAACATAACATATGAAACTAATAATATACTAAAACTAACGTAATATAAAAAATTTAATTCAACCTATTTTAAATTAATAATTTACATACATAAAATTATTTCTAATCTATGATCAAATATTTAAACTAAATGTAATCTACCATATACAAAATTTAAACTAAAGCTAATCTAAACTTAATACTTATGGTACCTAAAATTATTCCTAATCTAAAATTATTAAATTAGTACCTAAACCTATATAAAAAATTTCAACTAAACTTAATCTATCATATAAAATTATTCCTAATTTATCATATAAATTTTCTAACTAAATCTATTATCTATCCTATAACATTAAGAATTCAAACTAAACTATACAAAATTATTATTTACACTACCTAAACTATACAAAATTATTATCTTACACTACCTAAACTATACAAAATTATTATCTTATACTACCTAAACTATACAAAATTATTATTATTATCTTACACTACCTACCTAAATTATACAAAATTATTATTATCTTACACTATCTAAACTATACAAATTATTATCATCTTACACTACCTAAACTATACAAAATTATTATCTTATACTACCTAACTATACAAATTATTATTATTATCTTACACTACCTACCTAAATTATACAAATTATTATTATCTTACACTATCTAAACTATACAAAATTATTATCTTACACTACCTAAACTATACAAAATTATTATCTTACACTACCTAAAACCATTATATTATCAGAATATAAACATCTATATAAATAAAAATATACAAAAGATTCATATATAACTTACAATTTTTTACGAAAATGGAAGAACACAAGCAAACAGCACCAACCAAGCAAGAACAACACCAACCAAGCACTCTCTCTTCACACAATATCATCTGCAAACTCGAAAACGCAGGCTAAAATTTGAAGGCCAAACAGATTTTATAAACGAAGAAGCACGAGGCGCCAATGGCACCAGCGCCTTCAGGAGGCAGGAAGCGCCAATGGGAATGGCGTTTCCCTGCACCTAGGCCTAGCCCTGCACTGCTGCTGCTGCCTGACGCTGCTGTTTGACGCGACAACACCAGTCAAAGCGCTAACGGGAATGACGTTTTGCAATTCAAACGTGAAATCGCCAATGAGATTTGCGCTTTCGTCCAGCACTTGACACTTGTCGCACATGCATGAAGTTGCCAGTTCTACTGGCGCTTCCCATGCAGGGTACGTGCAAAAAAAGCACCCCTGGGAAATATCTCCAGAACAGCCCTACTTTGGGAATTTCTTTTTAAAAGAACCCCAAACAGGGGAAATTGCCTTGAATTGGGGTTTTTAACCCGCTAACATACTCAACCACACTATTTTGGCACACCATAAAAAGGATTGAGAAAAAAGTGGAACAGGTTAACTCACCAACCAATTTTTTTTTAAGAAATTATTTATTTTGATATTTTATACAAGCATTATTAATTTTTAATTTATTTATTTTTTACCTAAATAAATTATTATTCAAAATTTAGATAATACATTCAATTTTTTTAGTAAATATTCATTATTTAATATTTATAAAATTTAAAATTAATTAAAATATATTTACTATTTATTTTTTCTTTAATATTTTAGTTTTAACATACCAATTCGCCAATCCGACCTTACGAATTCATCATGTAATTTCAAATCTGAATTATATACATTGAATAAATTAATCCCCAAATAATAATTATTATAGGATTAAAGCCCTTAACACTTAAGACTCTTCTTTGCTTTGGAATGAATTGCATTAACATTTAAAGAATAACGAAAATGGAAGATTACAATAATAAAAGATAGACTGATACATATATTCCAACCAAAACAAAAAATATATGTAATAACATGTAACATGTGATACATTATTTTGTAAAACAAAAAAAAACTTTAACAACAAAAGGTCGAAAAATAAAAATGAAAGCACCGTCATACATTGGTTGAGGTAGCATTACTTTCCTTGGCCTCCATTCCCGTTAACGTATCATAGAGAGGTTGATTCAGCGTCTCTGGCAGATAAAACGCGAAAACGCCACCACCTATTCCGCACAGAGCAAACACCATAAACGGCAACGACCCTCCCAAAACGACGACCAGAGGCGCCAATATGGCCCCCATCTGCGCCGCCTGCGTGGCGCAGCCGAGCGCGGCGTTCCTCACCACCGTCGGGAACAGCTCCGCCGTGTAAATAAACAACAAATTATAAGTCCCCGCCATCCCAAAAATTCCCAAAATCCCACACACCATTCTCACACCTTTCCACACCCCAACGTTGTTCACCAAACTCCCCGCCAAGCAAAACGCGCCGCTGAACCATAAGGTTCCTATGGTTAACGGCTTCCTCCCCCACCGGTCGAGTAAGAGTGCCGTTATCATAAACGCCGGCATCTCCGCGACGGCGTTGAGGATCACGGTGAGGTAGAGGTTGGTCTCTAGGTTCACCACGTTGAGGCTCAAGCCATAGTACACCACCGAGCATAAGAAGTTGATAACAATAGCAAGGACTAATCGCGCACGTGTCATTGGCGTGCGGATAACGTCAAGTAGAGATCCCGTCACTGCCACGTGACATGATGACTGATATCTATTTAGGGGATTAATATTTTCAAACAAATGTTGTTCTTTCATGCATGTGTCGGAATGTTCTACATGTGACACATGACATGATAATGGTGACGAAGGTAGTAGTGGTGGTTGGTCGTCGAGGGTGAGAACAACACCTCGTGGAAGGTTGTTACCGTTGGAGGTGGCAATGGTGGACATGATTTTCATGGCCTCCGATTTTCTTCCTCGTACGAGGTACCATCTCGGGGACTCTGAGATAAAGGGGAGGACGAAGACGAGGAAGAGGAGGGAGGGGATGGAGGAGGCAATGTAGAGATTGCGCCATGCGGGGAAGATGTAGGCAAGGACGGAGAGGAGGGCGATGCCGGAGGAGAAGAAGTAGAAGGTGGACATGCCAACTGCACCCCGCATTTTGGGGCCCACCGGCTCGGTGGCGAGGACGAAGGCGCAGAGGCCGACGCCACCGGTGCTGCAGCCGGTGAGGAGGCGGAAGAGGACGTAGAAGGAGTAGTTGGGGGAGAAGGCTGTTAAGGTGCCAAACACGGTGTTTAGGGCACAGACCACTGTGAGTGAGCCTTTTCTTCCGAGGAATGAGTCTGAGAGGTGACCAAATATTCCAGCACCTGAAATTGTTGCAAACAAAATTATTTCTTTCACACCCAAAATAAATATAGAGAATTTTTCTTATTTTTCTCTCTTATGTATGCTTATCTAAGTAACACATCATCTCTGCCTTATTTGCTATATTTCCTTTTGGTGGGTGTGGGGGGATAGGTTAATTTGGAGAACTCGGAATAGAAGATTCAGAATAATCAAGATGTGTTTGGATTCTCAGTGAAAGAATTCCAAAAGTACTTTTGAGAGTAAATCAGTTTAAGAATATTTTTTGCCGTACTGGCAATGATTTCTCGATGAAGAATATCGAAGGTGGCAGTGCTTCATCAGAACAGCATGTGGTGGCTTGTGTAGATATGAAGCTGGTTAATTATGGCCTTTTGTTGCGTTTGTGGCTCTTTCCTTGTATGAGTTTGCAATTACTTGTTCTTTTTTTTGTAGACTGTATATAGGGAGAAATTATTAAGTTATTTGAGAATATCATAGTTGTTACTAATATCTAAATTGCGAATGTTTCTTTCAATAAATTAGAAAACTGTAATAAAAAATGGTCTGACTAACTAATAATTTTTTCTATTCGTGGGATTGCGAGTCCACGGCATTTTTTGCTAGATAACAGTAAGCAAGAAATAAGCACATGCAGAAAGAAAATATGTGAGACGAAAAAGAACAAAAAAATGTAAAGAAAAATAAGGTGTTGTATGGTCAGGGACAAGCAAATGTTCATTGTTATCAATCTCCACGTATTATGTAGTTGAGTTTTTCAATGTACGAATGACAATTATACTTAATAAAATTTAGATACATGTCATTTTTTTTTTTATCAATGCGAATATAAAAGACAAACAGAAAAAAAAAACAGCAAACCCAAGATGGATACATGTCATATGATAACTATCCGAGAGTATAAACATGCAATAATTTTTTGTAAAGAGAAAACAAAAAGAGAAAATTAGTATATGTTTCTAATAATTAATCCATATTTTTTAAAATCTTAAATATATATTTTGCTAATAAAGTTAACAACTTAAGAAAATTACACAAAACCACTTTTTTTAACGACAAAGTAAATTATATATAGATATTCAGAGGAGCATAAAAGCCACTTAAATATATATAAGTTCAAAATTATAACGTACATTTTTTTAATTTATTCATAGGAAATAGTATTAGGAGATTCAGAACATTTACATACTTTTTAGGTAGATTATCCTTGATCACTTTTTTTTTTTATTTGGTCACAACCTTTTTTTTTCTTTCGATTATGTAGTGGGTTTCAAGTAACACTTTATCCTTATGTATTTTTTTATTTATTGCAATCGTACCCAACTCATTTTCTAGCGACAAAAATCAATTCTAAACTGAATACTCATTACGCCCATCGTCCTCCAATTCCCGAAACCCTAACCACGCTACTATCTTCTTCTTTTTTTTTTTTTTTTTGCCTTTCCACATGAAAATTGTATCCTCCTTTAAAACTAATTATACTCGGGACACTTTTCAATGTTAAATATACTAACTAGCATTTGGGGTTACTATAAGTTAAGAGAACATTAGACTTTAGACAAAAGTTTTTTAGGAGGAAAACAAGGAAATCTATTGCATGTGACAGACCGACCGTGTCTATATGTTTTTTTCCCTTAGGTCAATTTTGTATTGTGAGTCTTATCTATTTTTATTTTATTCTTCTACTTTTTCTTAAAAAAATGTTAATTAAAATTTAATATTCAACTAATATTTTTACATTTCGTTCGATAGTAATTTATTATACTATATCTTACAATATAAACGATCTCAAATTAAATATAAAAAATTAATTTTGAATTTTTTTTACTATGATAACAATTACAACTATTATTAATTATATTTTATAAACATGCATAAGAAAATGATTAATTTTTTTAATATATTTTAATATTTTTAATAATATATTAATTTTTCTGTCAGTATTTCTTTTAATACCTTTAATTTAGGGAGAAAAGTTAAATATCAATAATATCAAATTAATACTTATTAAAAATTAAATTTAGTTCAAGATAAATATTTTTTTTTCAATTCACTGTCTTTTATCATTCTCAATTATTATGATTCAAATAAGTACAAATTAATTTTTATATTTTCGAAATATGTAATCTGACCGCTCTTATAATCACTATATTAATTTAATATAATTTTTTAATTTAAAGTAAATGGAAACTAATTTTTCTATAATTTTTAAATGAATTATAAACTTCTCAAATGATTTATCATATATCGGTGTGTATACATATATTAAAAAATTTTAATTTTACTACAAAATAATAATAAATAATATAATAAAACATATTATCTAATAATTTAAATTTAAATGAATTATATAAATTCATATGAAATTAAGAGCTTGGTGGGAGGCCTATGATAATGGCCTTATTATTGCCACCGCACTGGCATGTGATTCCCCCCACACCCCTCCACCTAACTCGATATGGATGAAGAAAAAAGGATAAGGATTGTAGAAATGTATAACAAAAAATGCATTTCCTGATCGACTGCTACAGATGCAGAGGACAGGGACATAACATGTTTTACCGGAGAGTGAGAACATTATAAAAACAAAAACGGCGTCAAATTTTGTTGCAAATGACAATGATGTGTTAGCCAAACACATTAATATCACTGCATTTCTCCAATTAATCACCCTTTTTTTTTTTACCAAACTTATCGCCCAATTATTTCTTATATTTTAGAGTCTAGTTTAATTAAAAAATTTATATTATTAACTAATAAAATATTATGATAGACTATGATACTCAAATACGATATGTATCTGTGGCAATCGATTATTCTAAAATATAGTATATGATACATGTTTTTTATGCATCCTCGATATATATGATATGTGTAAGATAAATATATAAATACATAAAAAAATTATTTATCATAATAATAAAGAATTGCTTCATCTAAAAAAATAATAATAAATAATTATTGATTATATAGATTCAAATTAAGAACATGTTTATTAAACATTACTAACAATAAATATAAATAATTATCATCATAAATTAATTTCTATTATATACAAATAGGTGCTATCAATCTCATTTCTCTCTTAAAATACCCATAAAAAGGACAGTTTCCAAATTTGGTTCATCAAGGTTCAATACTTCCATGTTTCTATGCATAAGTAAATCAGTAAAAATGTATCATGTAACTACCTTGGATTTTTATTATTTTTTAAGGTTTGGATATACTTAAAAAGATATGAATAAGTAAAGCAAATTATGTAGTAATGTTAAGTATAATTTTTAAAATAGTTATTAAAGTTAATTTTTTTAATAATGAAAGTTAAAAAAAAGTAAATATAGGTATAACATATTTATTAGCTAAAAGTATAGAAATCATTTACATGATTATTTCACGTACTATTTACTCTATTTATCTTTAATCACATTGTAACTATTATTATATGAAAATGCATGTTAATTATTGGAGTAGGAGAGAAACAGTAAAACAGAGAGAGAGAGAGAGAGAAAACTAACCGATCATGCAGCCGCCGAAGAAGACGGCCTGAACCAGCCCAACCTTAAACTTGTCACCGCAAAACAAGTCCCACTCCGCCACCGTGGAGTCCCCGACCCACTTCCAAGAGCCCGGTTCGAGCCGGCACACGCTCTTCGCGGCCGGGTCGCACCGTAACCCGGCCGGGCCGTCGAGGCACCGCCACTCCGGCTCGCGGTCCGCGAATATGATCACCATCGTGTGGAACGCCTCCAGCGCCCACGCCAGGCTCGTTAAGATGAAGTGCTTCAGCTGCCAGCGCCCGAATTCGCCGCAGTACCTCTGCAGCATCTCATCGATGCATAGCTTCTCCGACTTCGACGACTCTCCGGTGGGCTTCTCTGCCGCCGAAATGAGCGGTGACCGGGACGGATCGGCGTTCCGGTCTTTGGATTCGCTGGAAGACGTCGTTGGCATTTGTTTCGATCTCCTCCTCGATCTCCTTGTACACGAGAGTGTTACACTTAACAGCCTTAAAGGGGTTGTTAGTTGATGTTTGCATCAGTTCATTTTAAAGCTGTAGATTCCTCGTCATTAAAATTTTTTTTATAAAATTTAAAAATCAATATATTGGAATTTGGTAAGCATGTAAAGTTGATGTAAATTAATGGTTTGGTTGAATTCTACTAAATTACACGCACAATCACACGTGCATGTTGAGTTTTACTAATTTATCTATTAAAATATAAGATTATTTACTTCTATATTAACTATAGTCTGTTACCTTTTAATTTATAAGAGCATTTCAATCATATTAATATAAGTAACTTAATTTATGTCACTCTTATGCAACTCAATTAATTTTTTCTCTAATAAATATTTTTATTAACAAATTATTTAACTCAGAAATATTTATTTATTTTCTTATATTTAATACAAAATTAAATAGCGTATGAGTAACAATTATTTAAATAAGTAATTCTTTTTAATTTTAAGTAATTCAAAATCATATGTAACCAAGGTGATCAAATTGGAGAGTTTAAATAGACTCATGAGAGTTCCATAGATTCAAATAACACACTCTAAATAAAGGAAAGTTGAATGCTAAACAGACAAAAAAATAATAAAAAATAACTTACATTTTTATCTAATTTTTTTAACTTGTTAACTCGGTGGTAAACTCGAGAGTCCATCGAGTTTACTAAAAATTTATAGAATTTGCCCGGAGTTTACTAAAAATAGATTTTACTCAATAGTCAATTTGTAGAAAACAAGTAAACTCATAAACTCGTAAGTATTAGCGAGTTAACTCGAGAGCTTGATAACCATACCCGTAGTCGACCAAAATAATATATGCTTTTGGTAAGCAACTCTCACTCATTGTAGATGCTTTTGAAAAGAAAATTGATTTCAAACTTATTAAAAAATTAAATTTTATAAAATTATGTTATTTTTAATTAAAAAGTAATATTGTTTTCTAAACTACCATTCAATCAAACTTGATATTTGACACAAACTTCCTATTAAATGAAATATGTTTTAAACATAATCTTATTAAATAAGGCAAAAGTAGTTGAGTTTTGCTTATACTTGAAAAAAATGATTTTTTTTGCTTATAATAAAAGAGAACGAAGGGAATAAATGATATATATAACTTGATTTTTATATTGAAAATTAGTAATTTAGCTTGCATGCACATTATACAAAATAAAATTTTATTTTATATAACTAAAATTTGTAATACTAAAACTTTTTAAATATATAAATTATATTATAATTAAAATTTGTAATAAATAATTTTTAAATATATAAATTATATTTTAGATTTATAGTATGTAATTTATATTGTGATACAATATTAATTATTTTAAAATATTGATAAGTTTTTCAAAAAGTATTAAAATTTAAATTAGAAATTAAAAAAGGCAAGATATTAAGAAAAATCTCTAAAAATTGAACTAAAAATACTTCAGCTCAAGATATTTATTCTAATTTATAAAGAGATTATAGAAAAATTATTTTAAAAAAACAATTAAATTTAACTTAAAACTGAATATAAGAGTGTCTATATATAAATACTCGTCGAAGAAAAGTAATTGAAAACGTTCTCATTAAAGAATGACAACTCAAAATATTATTGGTCAAAATAACTATTCTAATTTATGTATGTAGAAAGACAAATTAGAATAAATTGACTGAGTTATTTTTCTCACTCTTTTAATTAGATATTTTGAATATTTTTTCTCTTTTCTCTTTTGAAAGTGTATTCTACACACTCCCAATTGACCAAATATTTTTCTTTCAACTATATCTCAACTACTCTTATTTTATTTTTGAATAAACCATTCTTTTTACTACACAAATAAACAAATTAATTATTTGTCTATATAGTTGTATCCATTTTAAATTTTTAAGCCTTATACGATAAAATTATAAGTTTTAGTCCTATACATGTATAAGAATGGGAAAATCTCCCCTAATTTTCGTTTTTTAGGATGGAACATGTGCTTTGCTCTAACGATGGTTCTGAGAATTCGCATCCCCCACCCAAACCTCTAGATGGAAGGGATAATCGGTTTCAAATTAAATCAAAGTATCCTTCAAGGACAAGACGATGGATCTTATCGCTCAAAATAAGTTTCGTGTTGAATTTGAGGATGGGGATAGGTTAAAACCAAAATGATTTGTGGATGAAGCTATTCTTTAGTAGTTAAGAAACCCCCGGAGGGAGGCAGTAATCATGAAATTATATGAGAAGTTGCAGGCAGTGTGGAATTTACAAGGTGGGTTTGATATGGTGGATGTGGGATTTGGGTTCAACATGATTAAGTTTGATCTCCCTCAAGATAGGGAGTTAGTGATTAGCAGAGGGCCCTAGATGATCTTTGATCATTATCTTGCAGTGCGGCAGTGGGTACAAGATTTTCTTGCTTCTCAAGTTAAAATAGAAAGCACCTTGGTTTGGATTCATTTTCCATTCTTAGGTATGGAATATTATGATGAAACCATTATTTGGCGATATCAGCTGTGGTGGGATGACTAATAGGTGGTGATATAAGGACTAATGATACCACGAGAGGAAGGTTTGCCTAGATATGCATTGAAATCATCAACGAAAGGAAGAGGCACACAAATGTCTATTGGTGGCCACTCTAGAAACCCAAATTCAACCATTATTGATAATAATGGGGGCCAATACGAGGGGACCGAAAATCAAGGCAAATGATGAGATGTAGGAGACTGGATAGAGTAGTTTCAAAAAATAGGAAACCAAAATCTAAAAATATGGAAGGTGCCATTTTAAAGGCTACTAAAATCAAGGGAAATATGTGATCCAATTTTTGGGTTCAAATAAGGTTGAAGTTCTAAAATATAGATACTGGGAAAGATAAGATGGTGTATGTACATGGAATGAATTCTAATTATGAGGAGAGCCCATATAGTAAATGAAGTGATAAGAATGTCTTAAGAAGGGGGATTGAATTGTGATTTTGTCAACTTTTTTTTAAAACTTTGACCTTTTTGAACTTTTACTCGATATTATCTTGGTATTTAGAAAGCTTTGACATAGAGGTTCAAGCACTTAGAGAACTAAGCTTTCTAAGTGGCTAGTCACTACATTCATGATTAAATGTTTGATATGATAATGTGAACATAATGTCAATCCACATTTTCTCATGTTTAGAAGTTCATTACTTAAATAAAAGCATTTATTAGAATATTGTTTTTATGAAAAACTCAATTTATGTTATGTTGATCCAATACTTAGAATGTTGTTGTTCAAAATGCTATACTAAAAAAGACATTACTCAAAATGTTGTTTCTAGCTTTTCATGTAGAAAACCATTTTCATGTTTTATGAAAGCTTTCATACTTTGATGCATATGATTGAACTAGTTTAAAATATATATTGTTATCACAAACATTATTTAGTTCAAATATGCCATTTTACAAAATAGTTAAGCTTGTTATGAAAACCTTCTTATGTATGCATTTTGATATATGTTATTTTGATTCTCAGAATGTTCTAGTACAAATGCAGTATATAAGACAACACAATAACATAATGTAAAAGGAAGGGAAAAAAGGATTCAACACATGAATTTTATACTAGTTCACCCCAATCTTGGGCTATGTCCAATCCTAACCCTTAAAGATAAGATTTTTCACTAACACAACCAAAAACATGTAGAGCCAACCAACTATTGGATTCTTACAATTGTCAGCCTCTTGCTAGACATCTAAACTAGCCAACTACTAGACCAACAACCCATTGGATTTTCACCTTGTCAGTCACTTGCTAGACTTTCAACAGCTCCTCACGACAACACCATACCAAGTCTTGACTTGGAGATAGTCCACTCAACCACGACACCCATTTGGTCATGGGAGAAATAATACAAGTATTTCCTTCACCTTTTTAGGCTACATAGGAATTATTGCACTCTAGCCTTTTTAGGATACATCTCTTAGACTCTTTCTAATCTACCCACCTTCCATGGGTTCTCTTTATCACTTTCCTTTTAGCCTAACTTAACCTACATACTCAATTTGAGATACATACAAATTATATACATGGAGAATGTGTTTGAGGGGATTTTACAGCAAAACAACACTTATGGGTTGGATCTTTATTGATGTTTTGGTTGTATCTCACTCCATTTGCTTCCTTTCAGCACATAGGAGGATTGAGGAGGGTGGAGAGGATGTGATTTTCGTTTCTGCATTGTGTAGGTGGTCTCCTACCTTCTCCCTTATGTTCTCTGTCTATTTTTAGTTTATAGGGCCCACAGGTTAAACTAGTCGTTGTTGGAAGTGTGGCCTTTAGCTTTGCGACAACTTCTCAAAGAAGTAGAAATATGCCACCTGTACTTGACATGAGAAATTTGAATTTGTTCTGAAGTTTACCATTATGAAGAACAAACCTGATATGCTTATGAAGGTACATTACAATTGGATTATGATGTTGCTAAGATAGGACCTATACTGATGTAGGTTCCTTCTGATGAAGATAACATGATATGACATTCTAAATAACTAAGCTCCATCAATCCAAACACATCATCACAGTACAAATCATTATGAAGTAGAACACTCTAGCATAGGTAACATATGAAGGTTGTAGGTATCATGTTAGTGTTATGTCGGTTCATACTTCACAAAGTCTTTTTAGTCTTCATTTTGTTGTTGCACACCAAATCTTCTTAAGGACATTCATAGTTTTCCACTTGTGCATTTTCTAATGCAGATAACATTCACTTTCTAATGTGCCTTAGTCTTCTGATGTGACCTCTATATGCGTGACAACATATGGAAGACAAGTTTCTTTGTATCCCTTCTAATGTCAACTCTAGTCTTTTGATGAGCCAACTCTCTCTTGTGACTTCATATGGAAGACATGTATTTGCTTGATCATTCTAATGCATAGATACTGCATGATCTTTACTTCAATACATCATTTTGATGTAGTCATCTTAGAATCTCTCTTGATTTGATTTTGCTTTGTCATCAGAGTATCATTTTGATGTTCTTATTCTCAGAGTCCTCAATTACATCATTCTGATGTAGTATGCTCATTGTAGCCTTTGATAAATCTTCTACATAAGGCCTTCTTGATGTTTTTTCAATTTTGTAAGATTGAGATCTTCGAAGTTGATATATGTTATAGTAGGGGGATTGCCGGTGGAGGACTATCAAACAATGCTCGAAAACAACATGTGAGAGAAGTCTAGATCGCTGTGCATAGTGGAAGAAACCACGACTAGGTTAAAGATGACCTTCACCCTTGATATTCGATGATAAAGACGTGGATATGTCAATTGTCCCAAACCATGATGATCCCCTATTGGTTAAGGCTTTCATCAATAATAAGGAGATACATAAGTTATTAGTGTATATAGGTAGTTATGCAAACATAATGTTTTATTATTTCTTCAGGAATCTCAGAATCCCGCAATCAAAGTAGCTTCCTTAGAATGATGACCTCATAGGTTTCTCTAATCACCACATAAATCCTATAGGATACAATTTTATTCAGGCAAAACTACAATCATCCTACAATTCCATATTAGAAATATCAACTTTGAACACACTCATAGTAGTGATTTCAATGTTCCATTTGGCTATGAAATTCCTCAGTGACGAGATACAGGTCATAACTTCGAAAGGAGATCATAAAAAGGCTTGCAGGTGTTATAAGGAATCTCTGAAGCAAAATAATTTAGACAAATCGAACAAAATGGACTATGAGCCGAGGACTAAAACACAGTCTGAGGTGATGCTTATAGAGTTAGATTGTAGAGAAGATATTAAAAAAGGGGTGTGGGAACCTAGACTGGAGCTTGAAGCTAGTTGCCAAGATCTCCATATAGAGAGTATGAAAGAGCAAGTGACATCTATTGGAGCCGACCTAGGTGAAGGAACCAGAGAAATCTTATCTTCCTTCATGGAAGCCAACAAACATGCTCGATATAGTCCCAAACTTTTTCTGTCATAAGTTGGTAGTTAATCCATCTGTCAAGCCTATATGCCAAAGAAGGAGGAAAATGGCTCCTGGCATAGATAAGTTGATTATACCGAGCTAAATAAGCATTGTCCAAAAGACTTATACCCACTTCATGACATAGATAAGTTGGTAAATGGATCTTTCGGCTACCGATATTCAAGCTTCATGGATGCTTATTTCGGGTACAACCAAATACCTTTACACCCTGACTATCAAGAAAAAATGGCTTTCATGATTGAGAAAGGCAATTACTATTACAAAGTCATATCTTTTGGATTGAAGAATGCTGGCACTATATACCAAAGGATGATGAACAAAGTCTTTTAAAAACAAATAGGTCAAAACATAGAGGTCTACATGAATGACACGATAGTCTAAGCTAACACTCCAGAGTAGCATATAGAGGATTTGGCAGAAACCTTTGCTTAATCATGCAAGTACAACATGTGCCTAAATCCCAAAAAATATGCTTTCAAGGTATTTGCAGGAAATTTCTTGGGCTACATGTTATCAGAAAGAGGGATTGAATTAAATCCCGACAAATGTCGGGCTATGGAGATGCAAACTTCGAATGTAATCAAAGATATTTAGAAGCTAAATGGAAGATTGGCAACATTAACATGGTTCATGGGTAAGTCGGCTAAAAAAGCCTTTCCTTTAGAATTTTGAAAAAAGACAATAGGTTCATTTGGACAGAGGAGTGTGATACCTCTTTTAAAAAATTTAAATAAATACTACTTGTTCCACCAACATTAACAAAGCTAGCTCCAAGGAAAGCATTGTACTTTAATTTGGCTATAGCAGAAGAGGCAATCACTGCGACACTGGTCAAAGATAACTAAAAAACTTAAGAGTCAGGCTATTTCGTAAGTTGAGCACTTCAAAATGTCGAGTTACGATACCCAAAAGTAGAAAAGTTGGGTTAGCTTTAGTATTTTCATCTCGAAGGTTACGTCCATACTTCCAAGCACATCCAATCATAGTAAGGACTGATCAACCAATTAGGCAAATACTACACTGACCTGACATGGCAAGAAAAATGGTAACATGGGTTGTTGAATTATCGAAATATGATTTTCAATATCAATCAAGACAAGCACTCAAATCCCAATGCTTAGCTGACTTCATAGCTAAAATGAAACTTGCCAAAGATAAGAAGAAGCTAGAGGAGTTACCTTGGGTCTTGTTTGTCGATGGATCATCCAGTGAGATATGATGTGGGGCAGGAATCTTGTTAGAGTCCCTGTCGTAACCTACCCTTCGGCAGGAGGGCGACGTGAGGCTCATGGGTGCATCTTCCAAGGAAGGAAAACATGCAGAGTCACCACCAATGTTTATTTGAGGAAAACATTAGAAAAACCAAATGCGGGTCTATGAATCTTTAAGAAATAAAAGGTTCAAAAGTTGTTTATGCGTGGAGAAGGTATTAGCACCCTATATGTCCGTCACAAGAGACGACAAACTTTAATCAAATGTGCAAAATCATGACTTCAACCTTTATTTTATTTTCCCTTTTTCATGTGCAAAATCATGACTTCAACTCTTGCTCCTATGTATCCTCAATTGCGATGAGGAACTCAGACCTACGTAGTTCTTTGAAAGGCAAGAAAGTTATTGGAGTGTTGATTTTAGACTTCTAAACGGTTCGTTTTAACCGATAAAAATAAAAAAGACTGTTTAAGGCGTTGGACCTTTGAACGGATTCAAACGATTTTCTTGTGGACAAAAGCTTGGTTATGAGTTGATTTTAGCTTTGGTTTCACTTGGTTATTTTCCAACTCATTAAATGAGAACTTTCAAAGTAAATGACCAGTTGAAACTTATTTTTTTGATGATTAATCGAGGTTACAACAGAAATGATCAGTTGAATTTTATTTTAACAGTGATTAAACGAGACTACAACACAAATGATTTGTTGAAATTCATTTTAACATTGATTAAGTGAGATTATGGCTTAAACGATTGGTCGAAACTCGCTTAAAACAAAAAAGAATACCGATAGTATAAGAATGAAGATGAAGACATGCAAAGCAAGGATGGACCCTTAAGGGTGCATAAAATGAATTCAAAGCTTCAAAATAGAAAACTAACTGGTCGAAGATCGAAGAACGAATGAAGAACGATCATAGAATTGATCACGAAAATGTTACAGAAGTGTTACGGAAGCGCCTCGACCTTGATTTTTCTTCTTCTTTCTCCTTCTTCTCACTAATTTCAGTGAAATCTCCTCACAAATGATGTTGAACCCCTTCCCCTCAGCCCCTACGCCTATTTATAGGAAAATGGGGGGAGGAGGTTGCATGACAGCTCGCCCAGCAGGTGAGCTACTTGCTTCCTCCAGAAGCAACAAGCTCGCCTAGGTGAGCTGATTGCTTCACCTTTAAGTCTTCTAGTGGGCCCAGGGGCTGGAAAATGTCCAAAAAATGCCCATTTTGCCCCTCTTTTGAACATCTTGCACATTTCCTTTTGAAACGTCACAAAACCCTATGGATTGCACGACAATTAACGTTAAGCAGCTCAATTCGGACAACAAGAGTTCAAACGTTAGCCAACAATCATCCTCGGACGAAATTAAGGTATGACAATTGCCCCTCTTTACTTATCTTTTATTGGAGATAAAAGGAAAGTAAAGATAAAGACACTAATTTCGTTCGAGCGACCTGCCCACCCGTCCGGCCACTAGCCCAATCAGTGAAACCTATCAAAAGAAAGAGCATAAGAAGCATCGGGTATGTCAACAAAAACATGGAAGTCTTGCAAAAAACAAAGGGAGACAATGAAGTCTCGACAAAGACTCCGACAGTCTTTTAGGATAGATAAAAAATGGGAGACCATGATCGTCTCCACATGCGAACGGACTTGCTTGTCTCCGGATGGCAAGGGAGACTTCAATAGTCTTGAAAACAATGAAAATGGATGACCATGATGGTCTCCGTGTGCCAATGGACTCGCTTGTCTTTGGATGGCAAGGGAGACTTCAATAGTCTTGAAAACAATGAAAATGGATGACCATGATAGTCTCCGCGTGCCAACAGACCCGCTTGTCTCTGGATGGAAAGGGAGACTTCAATAGTCTTGAAAACAATGAAAACGGATGACCATGATGGTCTCCACGTGCCAATGGACTCACTTGTCTCTGGATGGCAAGGGAGACTTCAATAGTCTTGAAAAAAAAGAAAACGGATGACCATGATAGTTTCCGCGTGCCAACGGACTCGCTTGTCTCTGGATGGAAAAATAGACTATAATAGTGTCGATCGAAAGACATGGAAGTCTTCAACAAAAAGGCCAGATGACCATAATTTGTCTCTACATGCCAACGAACTCGCTTGTCTCTGAATGGCAAATGAGATTGTAATAGTCTTGATCGAAAGACATGGAAGTCTTCGACAAAAGGGGAAGATGACCATAATTTGTCTCTGCGTGCCAACTGACTTGCTTGTCTCTAGATGACAAAGGAGAATATAATAGTCTCGGTCGAAAGACATGGAAGTCTTCAACAAAAGGGGCAGATGACCATAATTTGTCTCTGCGTGCCAACGGACTCGCTTGTCTCTGGATGGCAAAGGAAGCGGATGACCATAATTTGTCTCCGCGTTCCTTTTACTAAAATGTGAACATGCTTAGCAAAGCAACAAACCTCCAGACTGATCATAGCTACATATATTTTTGAAGAAAAACAATATGACTACTGGGGAAGGAAAGCAGGTTGATAGAATTTCCCATAACCACAAACGAGATTTGGGACATTTGCATTTCATCTTTAAAAGAGCATTAGGAGAAAGCACTGGGTTCAATTGAAAATAGAGGAAAACAGCTCACAGTGTATAACATCTCACACATGCAAGTGTTTCATCCTAATTCTGAACCATAGACATGTCATGATTTGACTTTGTAAGTCATTTCCTATCAAATCAAAGATAATATGCGTAATCATGGATCAATAGGACTTTTGAGAAAGCTGGATTTTGGTGGGAAGTTTGGCTTTTGGGTGTTTTGGCCTTTTCCTTTTTTGTTTTTTTTTTCTTTTTTCTCTTTGGTTCGACACAGAGCATGAGCGAACACAAAGATTTGGTTGGTAACTAAGAAGGTGATTGCTTCATGCATCCCTCGGGTTTTAACCAAGTTATTGTTACTGTTACTTTTCCTTTCTTTTTGCTCTCGACAATTCTGCACGTTTGCTCAGACATTGTCTGGTCCAAAGAAACTTTTCATATTATTTTTTCCTTTTCTATTTTTTTTTTGTTTTATGCTTTTCTCCAATCTTTGATTGGTTGACTTTTTTCCTTTCCTTTTTCTTTTCTTTTCTTTGGAAGCACATTTATAACCCAAGGTAAAAGAAGCTTCTTTTGTTTTTGGGGAAGATCCTTATGTTCTTTCTTCCAATGGTAAGGTTGGAAATTTTCACCCTAGGTCAATATTATGGCCAAAACATTGAGGTTAGGCTCAAAAGGCCTACGGATGGCGGGACATGACGCATGTCGGTATATTCGTTTAGCTAGCAGTTCAAGAATAAGGGAATTCCCCAAATCACTTCCATGACACGCATATGACAATGATGATTAGAAATTTATGCAAAACTAATCATGCATACATCCATGTGGACACTCATAAAGCCTTGTGGCCATATAAATACTAAGGCTTAGGGTTTGTTTTCCCGCGTTCGAATCAACCCAGTGTTTCTAAAAAATGATCTTTTATCAAGTTACGCACACATCCAAGTCCATTCAGGGTTTCAGAAAAAATCTTCACTGCATTCACCCTTCAAGCGCACACAAATTTTTTCAAAAATCTTTTTATGTTCCGACCCATGAATCTTCCAAAGAAAACTGGCGGTCATTTCTTTCAAAAGCGTGTTGGCTCTAAGCCTCTTTTTTTTCTTTTAGCTTTTTCTTTCAATTTTTTTTTAGAAAAGGTTTGTAACCTAGGCAAAGTTGGTAACCGAGATTATGCTTTATCAAAAGGAATAAAAGCCGTGCGAATGAGAATACACAAGACCCCTAATTGTTTTTTGCGTTTCAGACAAACCATCACAAAGTACATACGACAATATGCTTAGAAGCGGTAAATTTAGTCAAAATGAGATAACAAATGACTTAAAGCAACAACATCAAGTTCAGTTTTGCGACAATGAAATAACGACTGAAAGCAATAACACCAAGTTTAGTTTTATCACAATGAAACAAACAAAATAACAACCAAAAGCAATAACATAAAATAAAAACAAAATCACAATTTTCGGCGGTCCTAGCCGTGCAACTCTGCCTCATCAAGTGAAGAAGTCCAACACGTCAGCCATGTTGTCATCCTCCTGAGATCCTTTGTCACCCCAGGGGTCCTACATGCGTCTCAAAATCGATCTCGTCCCTAGGCCAGGCCACCGTGGCCTCAAACTGCTCGAGGGTAGGTCAAGGGAAAGGACTGGGGTCCTAACTCTGCTGGTATATGTTGTAATGGTAGAACGTCTCGTTCAGCTGCACCTGCCCTCTGTGATTAGCCGCCAGCCGGCTAGTCACGTGATGCTTGTACTGTGCATCTGGAGTTCTATCCTCCACAGGTGATCGGAGATGGACATCAGAGATGATACCTCCTCTAGAGGCGGTGGTGGCGCATCTGCAGTTGGCTGCTGGGGTGCCTGACCCTACACTTGCCAGGGGATGCAGTACTTCTCAATGAAAGCCCTACTGATGGGAGGCCAGATGAGCTTGATAGGGGTGACCGCTGTTGGATCAAGTGGCCTCGGAATAATTAAGAAAGGGGGGTTGAATTAATTATTAACGAACCTTTACTGATTAAAAATCTATCCTTCTTAAGATTACCAAAAGTAAAAACAATAATTAAAGTGCACAGCGGAAATTAAAAGAGTAGGGAAGAAGAAGACAAACACAGGAGATTTATACTGGTTTGACAACAACCCGTGCCTACATCCAGCCAGTTCCCAAGCAACCTGCGGTCCTTGAGATTTCTTTTCAACCTTGTAAAAATCCTTTTACAAGCAAAGATCCACAAGGGATATACCCTCCCTTATTCTCTTTGAACAACCTAGTGGATGTACCCTCCACTAGAACTAATCAACAAGATATGTACCCTCTCTTGTTCTCAGTTACAACAACCCAAGTAGATGTACCCTCTACTTGTACCACAAAGGATGTACCCTCCAATGTGTTAAGACAAAGTTCTCAGGCGGTTAGTCCTTCGAAACTTTATGAAGGGGGAAACAAAAGAATTCTTGGGCGGTTAGTCCTTTCAAATCTTTTGTTTATGGGAAAGGGAAGAATCAAAAGAATTCTCAGACTGTGTCATTTTGAATTTTTTGACAAGGGAGAAGGGAGACACAAAAGAATTCAGGCGGTTAGTCCTTCCTTCTTTTGGAAAAGGGAGAAGAGAGACACAAAAAGAATTCAGGCGGTTAGTCCTTGGTGAATTCTTTTTGGCAAAGGGAGAAGGGAGACACAAAAGAATTCAGGCGGTTAGTCCTTCGTTCTTTTGGAAAAGAGAGATGAGAGACACAAAAATAATTCAGGCAGTTAGTCCTTGGCGAATTCTTTTTGGCAAAGAGAGAAGAGAGACACAAAAAGAATTCAGGCGGTTAGTCCTTGTCGAATTCTTTTTGGCAAAGGGAGAAGAGAATGAAAAGATGAATAACACAAGTTTTTGAACAAAGAACTTTTCTTGGAAGAGAAAGTTTTGAACAAAAACTTTTAGAAAGATGAAGAGAAGATGAAACCAGAAAGTTCTGAAAGAAATGAAAGAAGATGTTGAAAGATAGATTGAAAGATAGAATGATTGAAAGAGATGATGGATTAATTTAATTCATGCCATGGTCACATATTTATAATCTTTTGATGACTCAAGTCAAAGTTTGTGACTCTTGGCAATTTCTTTTAAAACTAGTCACTTAGAAAAGTTGTGACTTTTGAAAGAATCTTCAGAAACAAGTCACTTGAAGAATTGTGACTTTTGGAAATGAATTTTTCGAAAACAGTCACTGGTAGTCGATTACCATAAAGGTGTAATCGATTACACATCAACAGATGTGACTCTTCATTTTGAATTTTGAAAATCTTAACGTTTTAAAACACTGGTAATCGATTACTACAATCTGGTAATCGATTACCAAAGAGTAAAACTCTTTGGTAATGATTTTTTGAAAAACTTGTGCTATTCAATGTTTTGAAAAACTTTTTAATACTTATCTTGATTGAGGCTTGTCTTGATTCTTGAATCTTGATCTTTGAAACTTGATTCTTGAATCTTGAAACTTGATTCTTGAATCTTGAATCTTGAAACTTGAAACTTGAAACTTGATTCTTGAATCTTTGCTTGAAACTTTTCTTAACTCTTGATTCTTTGGCATCATCAAAATAACCTTGGAAGACATTGCTTCCACAATCTCCCCCTTTTTGATGATGACAACCCTGAAATCAAGAAACATATACACATTCTTTTTCCTAGTCAATCACTCACTTAATTCTCCATATTCTGCCCCTTTGTTTTTGAATTTATGCTTCCCTTGAAATTAAGTTATTTAATTATGTGAGTTCTTGATCTAATCCCTATTTCTCTCCCCCTTTGGCATCAACAAAAAGCCAAAGTGCGTAACAAATATAAAACATACATAAATGACTAATCATACAAGAGAATAGAAAACAATTAAACAAGATTAATTCATCAAACTTAGAAAGGTAAGAAATATAAAAACCATACATAAATGTCATACAAAAGAATAGAAAACAATCAAACAAGATAACTTAACCATTCATCAATCTTAGAAAGATAATACTTCATAGAACGTCATATAATCGAGAAAGTCATTCATAATATTCAAATAAAACATATATGAATAATTAAAAAAATATAAAACACAATATCAAATGTAAGTACATACCACTAGTCATATATTATTAAAGTAATTAAGTTTAAAACACATAATCATAAAGAACCAAGAGCAAGTCAATATAATCATCATGTTCAGTCATACTAAGAAAGTATTAAAAGAAATACTAAGTATTCAAATGTCATAAAAACATAGCCAAATACAAGGTTTAAAAACAAAATATAATTATAATCTAAATCTATTATCAGAGAGTCAAAACTTAATTCTAAGTTACAAAAATTAGTTATGAACATATACATGGCAACTCATTACTTATCTCAATTTTTTTTAGCATATCAATATAATTTTGACAAAAATCCAATCATGTTAAATCATACATAAATGGATAAACATACAATAAATGTATTCATACAAGAGAGAAAAACTTATAAAAATCAAACAAGACAATAAATCATCCACAAATCATAATAAAAACATGTGTATCAAATAAGTCATAAGTCATCAAAAGTAATCAAGTAGAACCATAACACATAAAACAACCAACAAGTTTTAAACTTTTAGAAAATAAAGTACTAATAAAGTTTCAAAACATAATTCACTAAGTACCAAATAAGTAAACAGGATACTCAAATTTAAGCACATAAGAGAAAGACATTAAAACAAACTATTTTGCACCTATAAAAAATACATATTCACTATCTTAATCAACATAATCTTTAAATATAAAAAATCATAATAACTCTCAAACACAACCAATCATCAAACATTTCAAATTAATTAAATTATCAATCAACTAACTATGCACAATAATTTCTATTCCAAAAAAAATTTCAAATTTCAAATTTCAAATTTTAAATTTCAAAATTCAAAATTCAAAATTCAAATTTTAAATTTTAAATTCCAACTTCCAACTTCCAATAACTTCCACTTCCAACTTTCAACTTCCATTTTTAACTTTCAACTTCCAGTGACTTTTATTTCCTACTTCCAATTTCCATTTTAATTTTCAAACTTAAAAAAAAATAATCATGTATATTAAAATTCTTTAAACTAAATATAGTTAATTAATCATAATAAATTTTAACATAATCAAATAATTTTGGACTTATCTTCAATTTATAGAACTAAGTCTGCTTTACTGTAATTGATTACACATAGTGGTAATCATTTACTTAATTCAATTATTCTAACATGTCAAAACATTTTTTTTAACAGAATCTAATCATCTTAGAAACAATACATAAGCAATTCAAGCATTAATCAATTCAAACAAAATTCAATTAATCATACATATTTCGAAATTAGAACTAAATATAGTTAATTAAACATTGTAAACACAATCAAACAATTTCAACAATTATTTTCTATTAGCCAAAAAAATAACTTAACAGAAAATACTAATCATACCTTAATTCATAGAGATGACTTAGATGTTACCTCTTTTGAGATTTTAATGATATTGTTGTCGCCGTATGTAAGATGTCCACCTTTCTTGGGGGAAATGGTTGTAAACTTGGATACATCTCCTGTCATATGCTTGGAACATCCACTATTGATGTACCACTTCTTCCTTTCAGATTCTTCTTTGTTGTTTTCATGAGATTTTGTCATGAGACACAATTTGACTTGGTCTTCACCATGATCTTGAAATGATTTCAGATTTGACCTGTTCCTAAAAATACTTTTGAAAAACAAAGAATTTAAAGAGGCCATGAATCTTGAAGTTGTTAAACTTTCTACAAGATACCTGCTCTGATACCACTTGTTGGATCAAGTGGCCTAAGAATAATTAATAAGGGGGGTTGAATTAATTATTAACGAACCTTTACTAATTAAAAATCTATCCTTCTTAATATTACCAAAAGTAAAAGCAATAATTAAAGTGCACAGCGGAAATTAAAAGAGTAGGGAAGAAGAAGACAAACACAGGAGATTTATACTGGTTTGACAACAACCCGTGCCTACATCCAGTCCCCAAGCAACCTGCGGTCCTTGAGATTTCTTTTCAACCTTGTAAAAATCCTTTTACAAGCAAAGATCCACAAGGGATGTACCCTTCCTTATTCTCTTTGAACAACCTAGTGGATGTACCCTCCACTAGAACTAATCAACAAGAGATGTACCCTCCCTTGTTGTCAGTTACAACAACCCAAGTAGATGTACCCTCTACTTGCACCACAAAGGATGTATCCTCCAATGTGTTAAGATAAAGTTCTCAGGCGGTTAGTCCTTCGAAACTTTATGAAGGGGGAAACAAAAGAATTCTCAAGCGGTTAGTCCTTTCAAATCTTTTGTTTATGGGAAAGGGAAGAATCAAAAGAATTCTCAGACTGTGTCGTTTTGAATTTTTTGACAAGGGAGAAGGGAGACACAAAAGAATTCAGGCGGTTAGTCCTTCGTTCTTTTGGAAAAGGGAGAAGAGAGACACAAAAAGAATTCAGGCGGTTAGTCCTTGGTGAATTCTTTTTGGCAAAGGGAGAAGGGAGACACAAATGAATTCAGGCGGTTAGTCCTTCGTTCTTTTGGAAAAGAGAGATGAGAGACACAAAAAGAATTCAGGCGGTTAGTCCTTGGCGAATTCTTTTTGGCAAAGAGAGAAGAGAGACACAAAAAGAATTCAGGCGGTTAGTCCTTGTCGAATTCTTTTTGGCAAAGGGAGAAGAGAATGAAAAGATGAATAGCACAAGTTTTTGAACAAAGAAATTTTCTTGGAAGAGAAAGTTTTGAACAAAAACTTTTAGAAAGATGAAACCAGAAAGTTCTGAAAGAAATGAAAGAAGATTTTGAAAGATAGATTGAAAGATACAATGATTGAAAGAGATGATGGATTAATTTAATTCATGCCATGGTTACATATTTATAATCTTTTTATGACTCAAGTCAAAGTTTATGACTCTTGACAATTTCTTTAAAAACTAGCCACTTAGAAAAGTTGTGACTTTTGAAAAAATCTTCAGAAACAAGTCACTTGAAGAATTGTGAATTTTGGAAATGAATTTTTTGAAAACAGTCACTGGTAATCGATTACCATAAAGGTGTAATCGATTACACATCAACAAATGTGACTCTTTATTTTGAATTTTGAAAATCTTAACGTTTTAAAACACTGGTAATCGATTACTACAATCTGGTAATCGATTACCAAAGAGTAAAACTCTTTGGTAATGATTTTGTGAAAAATTCTTATGCTACTCAATGTTTTGAAAAACTTTTTAATACTTATCTTGATTGAGGCTTCTCTTGATTCTTGAATCTTGAGTCTTGAATCTTGATCTTTGCAACTTGATTCTTGAATCTTGAATCTTGAAATTTGATTCTTGAATCTTTGCTTGAAACTTTGCTTAACTCTTGATTCTTTTGCATCATCAAAATAACCTTGGAAGGCATTGCTTCCACAACTGCCACTCCATAGAACTGACAGAGGCTTGTAATCAGAGCAAGAAACCCTAGGGCCCTATTGGACTTCTCTGGGTCCACTAGTTGTCTCAGAGGCATAAACCCTTCAAACTAGTAAATAGCATCAGAGATTGGTCTGCCGACGTGGACACTCACCTGAGTCAGGATGGCGTAAACCAACTGACACTTCGGCAAGGGAAGGTCCTAGTTATGGTCACTGGGGAGAATGTTGCGAAGCAACAACGCCATCCCCAAAATGCATAGCAACTGACTGATATCCTCCTCATGAAAGTTGGAGGCCAAACTCCTCCTCTGGTAGAACTCACTAGCGGATGCCCCAGAAACTGATTGATGGCATGCTCATCAAAGGGAATCCACTGGCCCCTCACCCAGGAGCACATATCTCTAACTCCTTCTTTTATGGGCCAGGCATTAGCATAAAACTCCATGACTATCTCAGGATCGAACTTAACCATGGGTGATACGAGCTGAGCCTATTGCCTCCGGGCTATCTCCTCTTGGAAATTAACATACTCCTCGTCCCTCAGCTGGACTCGCCTCTATCTGAGGAATGACCAGCCTTTAATGGCCTCAAACCATTGCTGGTGTTCCGCACTCCAGAACCTATGTCTATCAAAGTCCACATCCGCCTGCGGGGCCGTACTGGAACCCTCTCCAGTGGCATCCTTCCTGGATCTCTTGGCTGGGAGCTTCTTTGGAGCCATTTCCTGCGAGGACATATTTGTAAAGTTAGTTGGCAGGCAATATCAATTTATCACAATAAACGCCAATCAAACTAAAATGGTGCACACTTCTTTCTAACAAACGCAAACGTTAACGGGTAGTTAGAAAAAATATTTTCACATGGATGTGTGGGCTATTTATACATTTATATACATGCACATACGTATATTTTGGTGAAAGGAATTTTATGACATACACCTACTTCTGTTTGCAAAGGATTTTCTTATGCTACATGCAAAACTATCCAACATATATACATATTTGGCAAGGCATGTTTGCTACCTATCTAACATGTATTCATATTTGCAAGGCATTTTTGCTACCCATCCAACATATATACATATTTGCTACCCATCTAACATATATACACAACTGGCCTACGGCCATCCCATACAACCCCTCAATTCAACAAATTAAACATGAATCCAAGCATGAATTGCTTCACAAAATTTGCCAAACATAGACAACTAGAGCACTAAGATACATTAATGGAGAACCAAAGAATCAAGGGATAGTTCACTTACTTGTAGGGAAGAACCAAAACACAACAAATGGAGGCCTAGGGCTGCAAAACTCGTGAATCCTGTGAGCACTACGTTTTTTTGAATGTGGGGGAAACTTTTGGGGTGAATGAAGCTTTACCCCTCCCCCCCTTTTATGTTTTCTCATGCAGACATGCTCGCCCAGGCGAGCTAACCTAATTTTTTTTTCAAAATTTCTTTGCAAAAAGTTAATTATCCTCCCCTTTTTTTCATTTATATATTAAACTCGTAAGGTCGCAAATAAAAATAGGCGTATTCAAATATAATAGACAAATAAGTAAAAATGGGAATTTTAAAGGTACTAGGTTGCCTCCTAGTAACGCTTCTTTAACACATCTTGAGTCGGACGTGAGATGATGGTTGATTGATCATGGGCCTAGCACCTGCTCGTTCCTGCCCCTAAGCTTTTGAATAAAGGAAAATGGCATCACACAGTAAGATGTAAAACACCATGAAATACCGGTATCACCTTTCGCTTACCTTTGTCCTGATTTCGGTGTGATATTGATCACTACTCAAAATGAATCTTCCTTTATCCTTTGATTCACAGGATAACAGGATGCAAATGCATGCAAGCTTATGCTTAGGCAGTTTAAGTGCAACAATTAAACAAGTGTTTTTTATGTTCAATTTTACTTAAACGCTTTATGGCACCCCATAGATTGAGCCAAACGACTCCAGATCCAAGATCGAGAGTGTGTACCCTAAAGAAATAAAAGACACAACACAATAGTTTGAAATGCAAATCATCAATCCAATGTTTATTAATGTTGCAATCTTGGTTTACAAAGGACTGGAAGACTTTGGAGATCCCAAAGAGTCTTTGGAGTACAATCTTGTATTGACTCCTCTAGCTTCCCCAAGTGCTAAGCATAATATCATTTGACGATATTGGAATTCATAAGCGAAGGCAATTCTTCATAGTCCATGCTGGCAAGCACCAATGCTCCTCCCAAAAATGCTTTCTTTACGACAAAAGGTCCTTCATAATTCAAAGCCCATTTTCCCCTATGGTCTTTTTGAGCTTGGAATACTTTCTTCAAGACAAGATCCCCTTCATTGAACTTGCATGGGCGCACCTTCTTGTCGAAAGTGTTCTTCACCCGACTTTGATACAATCGTCCATGGCTCATGGCGACCAATCTCTTACCTTCTATAAGGTTCAGTTGATCAAAGCGTGCTTAGGCCCATTCCAACTTTTTCAACCATGACTCAGCCATAATTCTCTAAGAGGGGGCCTCTACTTCAAATGGCAATACGACCTCCATCCTGTATACCAAGGAGAACGGAGTTGCCCCAGTTGATGCGCGCATCGAGGTTCGATAACCATGCAGCATGAAAGGGAGCATCTCGTGCCAGTCCTTGTATGACACGGTCATTTTCTGAACTATCTTCTTGATGTTTTTATTAGCAGCCTCAACTGCCCCATTCATCTTGGGCCTATAAGGCATAGAATTGTGGTGTTGGATCTTGAAATCCTCACACATTTCTTTCATCATTTTGTTGTTCAGATTGGTGGCATTATCAGTGATAATCTTTCTGGGCAACCCATACTGGCAGATTATCTCTTTCTTGATGAACCTGACCACCACATTCCTTGTCACATTAACGTACGAAGCAACTTCAACCCATTTGGTGAAGTAGTCGATCGCAACCAAAATGAAGCGATGTCCCTTATCTTTAAGAACTCTCACCTACCTTGCATAGTTGCAATTTTTACATACTTTTACAATTAATCGTCACAAAATCATTCTCAATTATGATTCCTTGTCCTATGCTGAAATTTAGTTATTCGAGAACTAGTACTATTCTCTAGTGTAAGATATTTAGAATTTAGGTCCATTCTTACTAATCCATTATGGGAAAGAACTTGGACAAGTGCAAAAGAAAACAAAAACAACTAAGAGTACGAGAGAGTTAAAATAAATAATTTAAACAATGTTTGATCTTTCCAAAATGACATTTTATTAATTTGTACACGAATATTGGGATAACTTTGAATTTGTTATTGAATTTAGTGTAATAAGCAAAGAGGAAACATTGAGTGTGGCTATTACGTCATGCATTAGATGGAAGGATGAACTAGAGCATACGTGGCATCTGCTACACTCTAGTGGCAACATGCATTTTGTCATATATAACCAAGATTTGGTGAGCCCAACTCTACTTGTTGGATGGACGAAACTTAGAGAGTTCTATGGGCTCACTGGAAATCATCAGGTCATCTTGACACACTATGGACAAAGTATTTTCCTCCTCACCATCTTTAAAAGAACCTTTGAACCAAAAGCTTTCCCTAAATGACCCTCCTTGTACCCCCAAGTTCTTAACTCAATCACTTTTAAAGTCGTACTCATTGAGTACAAAGTGACTTGCAACAGTTTGGTGAATAATTAAAGACTTTTCTCTGTATGTCAAATTTTGATATCATATAGTTATCTAATATGAATTTCTTTTGCATTTTAGGATGTGCCGAGTACCATGTACTCATTTATGAAAGCGACAAGATTCACTCATCTGAACTTGGAAGGGATGAAGTGTAGAATAGTTTATAATCATCCTAGGAAGACCGCCAAAATTGAAAATGGATGGAGGGCTTTTGCACAAACACAAAATTTGCTTCCTAGATAATTTGAGTTCCTAGGTACAACTTTGAACTTTGTTTTATTCTAACTTCGTTTGTAAATAAAATACATTGCTACTCTAATATATTATCAATTTTTGAACGAAAAGTTGTGATCTGAATTATTACTACAAGTTGCACTACTAGAAAATAGGGTTTTAACATTGGTTATTAAGGACTTTCAACATCGGTTATTAACTGATGTTGAAAGAAAATCAATGTTAACATAAAAATGATAACATTGGTTTTTTTTTTTAAAAAAATCGATGTTGTATAGTGAGAATTATAAAAAGAAAGGTCAAATATCTACAAATCAACATCAATTTATACCAAAATCGATGTTAACTTATACATACAACATTAGTTTCTAAAAAACCGATGTTAATATATACATACAACATCAGATTTTAGAATAGACCGATGTTGATTTGTACTACCCAACATCGGTTTTTTGTGAAACCTGATGTTGGTTGTCAGACAACAACATCGATTTCTAGTAAAAATCGATATTGTTTTCTAACAACCAACATCGGTTTCACAAAAAACTGATGTTGGGTAGTACAAATCAACATCGATTTTTTAAAAACTGATGTTGTGAGTCCAGACTAACATCGGTAATTGCAAAACCCGATGTTATTTGTAAACATCAACATCGGTTTTTACTAAAAATCGATGTAGTTTTTTTGGATTTTTTTAATATACTTTTTATTTTTTTAAATTACTACAAATTAACCTATAAATTTAAAAGGAGAACCACAATAGATAAATTTTAGTCTTTTTTCAGACAGTTTTTAGTAGAAATTCCATAAAAATTGAATATTTACTATAAATAAAAGAATATTTAATGCGATACATTACATGAATTGTAAAAATGTAAGTTAACTAAATTACAATTCTAAAATTACTTAAACACTAATTGTTTCATTTTTATCTTTCAAATAATAGTTTGCCCACTGGATGCAAAGCACCTTCAATCTTTGGTTCCAATGGTCTAGCATTATTGAAATACTGCATGATATAATGAAACATAAGTTAATAATATATAATGCCAATTATAACAAAATGAAATAGGTTTGAATTAAACAATTACCGTTTCCCAATTATTCTTGAAACCTCCTAAGATTATAGTTGACATCCAGTGCATGACGTAATATCCATACTCAGTGCTTCCTTTTTGTCTATTACACTAAATACATTATGAAATTTAGATATTCAATGTTAAGTACAAATTAGTCTACACAGTAATAAAATATAATTAGAAGTATTGTTTAAATGACTTACTTTAACAACAATACACCTAGCAGCAGCTTTGGATTTACTTTGTGGATTATCGTCAAATCCTTCTAAAGCACTATTCAATACAAACATGGATACGTATTGTACAATTAAAATATTGATGTTCCCGGCTAATGCTAATGTAAATGTATTGACAAATATAATTGACTTGTTAATAATTCCTTTTAGGTAGTTGTCAGGCTTATTGTGTAACGAACAAAACTAGATGACAACATTTTCCTCAGGCAAAATGATGACCATTTGCCAATGTGCAGTGTAGTTGAGAACAATATAAGTTATTATACTATTATACATTATTTAAATTTATTTGTTCAATTTAACTTACCCATTCAAGTAGGCTCCTAGGTACACATCCCTCTTTGAATTTTGCATCGAGTTCTTAATATAACTTTCTGATTCAAATTGCGATTGCCCAGATCTTTGCATGGACTTTGGCTCAAGGAATCCATACACATCGGAATTCCCTGCTCACATAATTGTCTCAGTCAAATGCCTATTGTTGTTAAAACAAAGTAAGTTATGTATGAATTTAAAATAATAAGTTAGGTAATAAGCAATAATGTAAAGTGACTTATAGAATCCACAATTGTATAACAGAGATGCTGAGACATTAACCATCGTGAGCTATTTCTGACAGATCTTCATGCTTTATGTACAAGGGGAAGTTGTCATTAAACATCCCAAACACGGTAGCATTCCACATAACCTGCAACAGCTTTAGAAAAAGCTATGGGATGGTCAATGTCATAAGATATAGGGAATCATCGACATCATAATCCGGCCTATCTACAGGTTTCGTTGGTCCCACAATTACCTATTTATCCAACACATTTAATTAACATAATTTAATGATAGTGAACACTTTAATTGAAAAAAAACATTTAATGATAGTGAAATACCTGTTTTGAGAAACGCTTCACAAAATGTGTCGGCTAAGCAACGAAGGTGTTAAGTGCTTGTCCCACTAACTGAACCTCTTGAGTGGGTACAAGAATATGAGCATTTTCATCTCTAACTTCCTCAACACCAACCTTGACTTGATCATTTCCCAAAGGGATGCTGTGAACAGTTCTTGATTCCTTATAAAGTCTTCCTAGGGCAACTAGGCAGGGAAGATTTTCTTCGACATACAATCCACATTTCTTTAGTCACCCGTGTCTGGGTCGTTTCTTGAGGGATCAATACAACTCTCCTAGGTGCTGACATGAGCAACTGAAAGACCAAACTCAGGCTTCGGAGGCATTGCGAGTCCATGCAATTGCATCTCCGATTGAAATTGGGACTGCATGTGGCTGAAGGACAACATTAGTTGTCGAGTCACTTTTTTTATGATCAACTCCTCTAACTGGTCCCTGATTTTTTGCGTCAGGTACTCCAGGTTTTCGGGAACCATGGACAAAGATGTGCAAGAGGTCCTTGGAGTTGTCCAAAGTATTGTTTGATTGTCACACCGGCTCCAGCAGCACAAACACGACCAGGGTGTTCTGGTTGCCCAATGGCAGCAGTCAGTACATCTTGACGTCCATGGGCAACAAAGGAATCTTGTAACAAACACATTTATTTGTTTACTCAATGAAAAAATAAATATAAATAATTGCAATTGACAATTGAAAGTGACTTACAATCTTATCAGCAATTTTCTTTGCTGCCTCAGACATCATTTGGCAAGTTTTCTTGGTGCAGGCCATCTTCCACTTCACGTGTCGTCTAATGGGAGATGGAGGATCAATGATGGTGTCAATGCTTCCAGATTTAGTAGCTTCCTCCAATTGTTTGCTTTTCTTCTCCTCCATCAACTTGTTTTCTAGAAATTCATAACCCCCACAAGACAACACGTGAAGGAAAATGTTTAGTTTCTGAATGGTCTGTGCCTTCTTTAGCACACCCTTTACAAATTAAACATTATCCAAAGTTATTATTACTAACAATAATAAGTAAATTTAAAGTTTAAAACAATGAAAATCACAAAGTTACCTCCCACGAAGGGTCTCTACGGCTCTGACAAAATTGGGTCCATTTTTCCTTGCTAGTGTCGTACTTTTTGCATACAGTGTCATCGACGTTGTCCTTGTCGCCTGCAAGTGCCCATTTCAATGTCAAATCAGACTTAAACTATCTCCATTGTTTCCTCATAGTCTGAAGTATTTCTTTTTTGTCCTCAGATCAGATGATTCAGAGATATCAAATGTAGATGCAATTGCCTTTGGTGTTTTGATGATGATCATGATGATATGATAAAATTGATGCAAATGGGCTTTTCAAGATTAAATTCAAGACAATACTTCAAGATTACAAGTCACAACATCAAGATGATCACTAGTAAATTAGGAAGGGAATTCCTAATTGAATTAGCAAAAGGTTTGGCCAAGTAATTTAAATTAAAAAGTGTTTTTCAAAGGTTTTACTCTCTGGTAATCGATTACCTGAGGATGTAATCGATTACCAGTGGCCAAATATATTTTATAACAGCTACTAAAATTTGAATTCGAAATTTTAGACTGTGTAATCGATTACACAATTTTGGTAATCGATTACCAGCAGTTAATAAACGTTTTAATTCAAATTTTAAAAGCTGTAATCGATTACACAATTACTGTAATCGATTACCAGATAGGATTTTCAGAAAAATAATTCTAAGAGTCACAACTTTTCAAAGGCTTTATTCATGACCACCAATGGTCTATATATATGTGACTTAAACACGAATTTGCTCAGAGAGTTCTTTCACAACAACAAGTGTTTATCCTCTCAAAGAGCAAAATCATTTTATCCTCTTAAGAATTCCTTGGCCAATTCAATTGCAATTCATTAAGGAATTATTTGAGTGCTCAATTTGTAAAATCCATCTCTTTCTAGAGAGATTTATTCTTCTTCTTCTCCTGATTCTCTAAGGGATTAAGAGACCGTGAGTCTCTTGTTGTAAAGGAATTCTAAACACAAAGGAAGGATTGTCCTTGTGTGTTTAGAACTTGTAAAAGGAATTTACAAGATAGTGGAACTCTCAAGCGGGTTGCTTGGGGACTGGACGTAGGCACAAGGGTGTGGCTGAACCAGTATAAATCTGAGTTTGCACTTTCTCTTCCCTTAATCTCCTTTATTTATTATTGCTTTATATTCATATTCAAATTGTTTTATTTGAATCAATATTTAAGAAGATTGTCATTAAGGGAATTCATAACTTGAATAAAAAGTGAAATAGATTTCTAATTGGGGAAGTAGTTTGGAATATCTTAATTCAACCCCCCCCTTCTTAAGATATCTGAGGCCACTTGTCTAACAAGTGGTATCAGAGCTTCATTCTTGTATAAAGTTTAGAAGCTTCAAGAAAAAGATGGCCTCAGCAAATTCCTTATTTCCAGAAGGGAATTCTATCAATAGACCTCCAATCTTTAATGGAGAGGGTTACCACTACTGGAAAACCCGAATGCAAATTTTTATTGAGGCAATAGATCTAAATATCTGGGAAGCCATAGAAATAGGGCCTTATATACCCACCACAGTAGAAAGAGTTTCAATAGATGGTAGTTCATCAAGTGAAAGCATAACTATAGAAAAACCTAGAGATAGATGGTCTGAAGAGGATAGAAAACGAGTACAATACAACTTAAAAGCCAAAAATATAATAACATCTGCCCTGGGAATGGATGAATATTTCAGGGTTTCAAATTGTAAGAGTGCTAAGGAAATGTGGGACACTCTTCGATTAACACATGAAGGAACTACAGATGTTAAAAGATCTAGGATAAATGCACTAACTCATGAGTATGAATTATTTAGAATGAATGCAAATGAAAATATTCAAAGCATGCAAAAGAGATTTACACATATAGTAAATCATCTAGCAGCTTTAGGCAAAGAATTTCAAAATGAGGATCTCATAAACAAGGTGTTAAGATGTTTAAGTAGAGAATGGCAACCCAAAGTAACGGCCATTATTGAGTCAAGAGATTTGTCTAATATGTCCCTTGCCACTTTGTTTGGAAAGTTGCAGGAACACGAGATGGAACTATTGAGATTACATCAACATGAAGAAAATGACAAGAAAAAGAAAGGAATTGCTCTTAAAGCATCATCCTCAATTCTAGAAGAAAGTGATCAGGATAATGATCCAAAAGATGATGATGATCTAAGTCTTTTTGTAAGAAGATTCAACAAGTTTCTTAAAGTAAGAGGAAATCAGAAGCGACCCAATTTTAAATCAAAGAGAAGGACAGAAAATTCATCCTCTACTCTAAAATGCTTTGAATGCAATCAACCTGGACATCTGAGGGTTGATTGTCCCATCTTCAAGAAAAAGATGGAAAAATCTGAAAAGAAAAATCATAGTGAAAAGAAACTGAAGAAAGCATACATCACATGGGATGAAAATGATATGGAATCTTCGGAAGATTCTGAAAATGAAGAGATAAATCTCTGCCTTATGGCTAAAAGTTACGAAAGTGATGAAGAGGTAACATCTTCAAATAAATTATCTATTTCTTTTGATGAATTGCAAGATGCATTTGCTGATCTGCGTAAAGAGTCAATTAAACTTGCAAAATTAGTTTCATCTTCAAAGAAAACAATTTCAAATTTAGATGTTATATTAAGTAAACAAAGATACGTGTCTAATAAAAATGGACTAGGGTATAAATCTGATAAACAACAAAAGTTTCATAAAATCTTTTCCACTTCCACACAAAAATGTAATTCTAATTCTATCACTTGTTTTTACTGTGGAAGAAGAGGACATGGCATATCAACTTGCTACTTCAAGAAAAATTACAGTAACATTAAAATGATATGGGTGATATGGAATCTTCTGAAGATTCTAAAAATGAAGAGATAAATCTCTGCCTTATGGCTAAAAGTTACGAAAATGATGAAGAGGTATCTTTGAGAAAGAAGTGGTACATAGATAGTGGATGCTCAAAACATATGACTGGAGATGCATCAAATTTTACAGATATCTCTCCAAAGAAAAGCGGGCATGTAACATATGGTGACAACAACAAAGGTAGAATCCTTGGAGTGGGTAAAATAGGTACAAATTCTTCAAACTCCATTGAAAATGTTCTACTTGTTGAAGGACTTAAGCATAGCCTGCTTAGCGTTAGTCAACTATGCGACAAAGGCTATCTAGTATCATTTGATTCTCAAAAATGTCTTATAGAACATAAGCATGACATTAATATAAAGCATGTAGGACATAGATTCAATAATGTTTACATGATAGACTTAAGCATAAAACAAGAAAACAATCATTGCTTTCTTAGTAAAGATGATGATCCATGGTTATGGCATAAAAGAATTGCTCACATAAACATGGATCACTTAAATAAATTAATTTCAAAAGATTTAGTAATTGGTTTGCCTAAATTGAAATTTGAAAAAGATAAACTATGCGATGCATGTCAAAAGGGCAAACAAACAAGAGTCTCATTCAAACCTAAAAATGTTGTTTCAACCACTCAACCCTTACAGTTATTGCATATGGATTTATTTGGTCCATCTAGAACCATGAGTTTTGGAGGAAATTACTATGCTCTAGTTATAGTTGATGATTTCTCTAGATATACTTGGACATTATTTATTACACATAAAAGTGATTCATTCCAAGCATTTAGAAAACTAGCTAAAGTCATACAAAACAAGAAAAATCTTAAGATTGCATCCATTAGAAGTGATCATAGGGGTGAATTTGAAAACAAAGATTTTGAATTATTCTGTGATGAACATGGTATTGAACACAATTTTTCTGCACCTAGAACCCCTCAACAAAATGGAGTTGTTGAGAGGAAAAATAGGTCATTGGAAGAAATTGCTAGAACTTTATTAAATGATACTTCTCTTCCAAAGTATTTTTGGGCTGAAGCGGTCAATACTGCATGTTACATCATGAATAGGGCCTTAATAAGACCTATTTTAAAGAAAACCCCATATGAGTTATTTAATGGTAGAAAACCTAATATTTCTCATCTACATGTTTTTGGTTGCAAATGCTTTGTGCTTAATAATGGTAAAGATAATCTAGGAAAATTTGATGCAAAATCTGATGAAGGTATTTTTCTTGGATATTCATTACAAAGCAAAGCATATAGGATATATAATAAAAGAACTATGAATATCGAGGAATCCATTCTTGTTACCTTTGATGAATCTAATGCTATCTTGTCAAGAAAGAATATGCTAGATGATATTGCAGATTCTTTAGAACATATGAATATTCATGAACAAGATTCCAAAGGAAATGATAAAGGAAACAATGAAGATCCTCCAGAAGAAATCAAATCCAATGATGAACTTCCAAGAGAATGGAAAGCTTCAAGAGATCATCCCCTCGACAACATTATTGGTGATATCTCAAAAGGGGTAACAACTAGACATTCTCTAAAAGATTTATGCAATAATATGGCTTTTGTATCTATGATTGAACCTAAAAATATAAAAGAAGCTATAGTAGATGATAACTGGATCATTGCCATGCAAGAAGAACTGAACCAATTTGAAAGAAACAATGTGTGGAAATTAGTAGAAAAACCTGAAAATTATCCTATTATAGGGACAAAATGGGTTTTTAGAAATAAATTAGATGAACATGGTATAATTATTAGAAATAAAGCCAGGTTAGTAGCAAAAGGGTATAATCAAGAAGAAGGAATAGACTATGAAGAAACATATGCTCCTGTTGCAAGATTAGAAGCCAATAGAATGCTTTTGGCATATGCATCCATAATGGATTTTAAACTTTATCAAAGGGATGTTAAGAGTGCCTTTCTAAATGGCTTAATTCAAGAAGAGGTATATGTTGAACAACCCCCTGGTTTTGAAATTCCTGATAAACCAAACCATGTTTATAAATTACAAAAGGCTCTTTATGGTTTGAAACAAGCCCCTAGGGCGTGGTATGAACGCTTAAGCAATTTTCTTCTAGAAAAAGAATTCTCTAGAGGTAAAGTGGATACCACATTGTTCATAAAGAGAAAGCATAATGATATTTTGTTGGTTCAAATATATGTTGATGATATAATTTTTGGATCCACTAATGATTCATTGTGCAAGGAGTTTTCCCTTGATATGCAAAGTGAATTTGAAATGTCAATGATGGGAGAACTAAAGTACTTTCTGGGATTACAAATCAAGCAAACTCAAGAAGGTATATTCATCAATCAATCCAAGTACTACAAGGAATTGATCAAAAGATTTGGGATGGATAGTGCAAAACACATGTCCACACCTATGAGCACTAGTTGTTACTTAGATAAAGATGAATCTGGTCAGTCTATAGACATAAAACAATATCGAGGTATGATCGGATCTCTTCTTTATTTATCTGCTAGTAGACCTGATATAATGTGTAGTGTATGCATGTGTGCTAGGTTTCAATCCAACCCCAAACAATCACATTTAAGTGCAGTAAAGAGAATCATGAGATATCTATTAGGAACAATCAATTTAGGATTATGGTACCCTAAGAATTCAACATGTAACTTAATAGGATATTCTAATTCTGATTTTGCCGGATCTAAAACTGATAGAAAAAGTACAAGTGGAACTTGTCAATTTATTGGATCGGCTCTTGTCTAATGGCATAGTAAGAAACAAAATAGTGTTGCTTTATCTACTGCTGAAGCGGAGTATATCTCGGCCGGTAGGTGTTGTGCACAGATTTTATGGATGAAGCAACAATTATCTGACTATGGCATCATTCTTGATCGCATACCTATTAAGTGTGATAATACTAGTGCCATAAATCTATCCAAAAACCCAGTTCAACACTCTAGAACTAAACATATAGAGATTAGACACCACTTTCTTAGAGATCATGTCCTAAAGGGAGATTGTGTATTAGAGTTTGTTGATACTAAGAATCAACTTGCTGATATTTTCACAAAACCTCTCCCCAAGGAAGTGTTCTTCTCTATTAGAAGAGAATTAGGTCTCTTAGATGTAAGAGATTTAGAAAAATAGGGATTGATTGGTTGATTGATTGATTGATTTACTCTTATTTATTGTTTGTAGATTATTTTGTTTGTTTGATCTTGTTTGAATTCTTGTTTTTATGATAGAATTTATGATTTCTTGTGTATATAATAATTGAATGATTGAATTTAGTGTATTAGTAGTGAAAATTAATCATATAGGATGTATTTTAGCATAAACATAGATATTCTCTTAAGAAAATAGCCTAGGATAGGCTCTGGTAATCGATTACCATCCAGTGTAATCGATTACACATGAACAGGCAGCCTGTAATCGATTACAACATCCTGTAATCGATTACCAGTAGGCTTATTGGTCCTGTAATCGATTACCAATACCTGTAATCGATTACAATACGTCATCTTCTATAAATACTCACGAAATCAGAGCTGCTGCGCAGCCAAAGCCTCCTCCACGTTTTCCTCCATACCTAAAACTTCAAATCTTCGATTCTCACTCAATTCTTCACCAAATCACGTCCCGTAAAGCCCAATCTTCCTCTTTTTCACTCCTCTTTCACTTCCACTGATCAAAATCCACAAAAACTTCATCAAATGGCAGAGCCATCGAAGAAGAGAAAGGGATCATCCTCCACCACTGCTGCTGCTGCCCATCGCCGCCACGGCCCATCCGGAGCACCCACAGCACCTATTCCTCCTTCTTTGTCATCTCCAAGATCATCAACATTGTTTTCATCCGATGATCAGTGTCTACGGTACCTTTCTCAGTTTTCTTCTAGAATAATCTTAGACCCTAAGTACCTAGACGTAGAATTCTTTAATGATGAAACGTTTGATTGCTATCAAGTGTTTCAAAATTCTGGTCTTGTTGATTTCATGTCATTAAAATTGCCATATTATCCTAAACTTGTAAAGGTCTTCTACTGCAATTTAAAAATTCAGGATGGTATTATTATGTTTGAGGTGCATGGTATTTCTATGGTCATTGATCAGTCACTATTCTTTTCTTTGACTCATTTACCCAATCAAGGTGCACCTTTTGAGGGCACCATTGTTGATGACTGGAAATTCGATTATTCGAGTCATGATGCTCGTCGCATGGTCTGCAATGATCAAGCTGAAATGACCGGTAGATTGCTAGCCGGGTCATTAACATTTGATAATCGCATCATGCACTATATCATTGTTAGGATTTTGCTTCCTCGGTCTTCAAATTTAGCACAAGCCTCTGAGGAGGATTTGATTCTTATGTGGGCTTTTCTTACCGGTCGTCAGATCAACTGGGCCCATTTGGTTCGGTACCGAATGCATAAGGCATTACGGGCCAATGCACCTCTTCCTTATCCACATTTGATTACTCTGTTTTTGCGTCATTTTCAAATTCCGCTTGATGATGAACCCTTTGTTCAAGTCAAGCGTTCCTTTGCAATTGGTGCTGGTGCAGTGACCTCCTTTGGGTACCGTAAAGATTGGAATGGTCAATGGCTGAAGAAGGATGCACTCCCTCCTCAAGATGAACGTACTCCTTCACCTCCTCCTCAATGCGAAGATTCCGCACTCATGAATGAAGTCCTCTCCGAATTACGGGGTCTTCGTTCTTATGTTGGTGACCGCTTTGACTCGTTAGATACACGCTTTGCTGGTATGGACATTCGCCTCACACAGCTTGAAGAGGATGTCGGATACATTCGTCAGAGTTTCGATCTTCCACCACCACCTCCGTCTTCTTAGATTTTAGTTTCTGATTATATGTCTTTTATAAGCCGCGTATTTTGGCTATTTAGTCTCTTAGAGTTTAAATTATTATGTTAAGTACTTTGCTTATTTGTCTTGTGGTATTTAGATTTCAGCCTTTTTCTGCTTTGACATTATGTGGTTGTTGACATTTTGAGTTATTTGGATTCTGGTTTGATTATTTCTTGTTTGTGAGTTTGGATGGTTATGCTTTATACTCTGATATTTATATCTTTCTACTCCATTGTTATATCTGTGATGATTCCCCAGTTCTTTGGCTTTTTGATGTTGCCAAAGGGGGAGAAAAGGTTGTAGAAAAAGCTTAAGAAAAAGCTTAACAAACTTAGAAATCAAGTGGTCATAAATTCCGAAATATAGGGTGAGTAAACGCACATTTTATCTATATACGATTGTTTGTTGCTTGCTTGAATCTTGATTTCAGGTATTGTATTGTCATCATCAAAAAGGGGGAGATTATAGATGCAATTGCCTTTGGTGTTTTGATGATGATCATGATGATATGATAAAATTGATGCAAATGGGCTTTTCAAGATTAAATTCAAGACAATACTTCAAGATTACAAGTCACAACATCAAGATGATCACTAGTAAATTAGGAAGGGAATTCCTAATTGAATTAGCAAAAGGTTTGGCCAAGTAATTTAAATTAAAAAGTGTTTTTCGAAGGTTTTACTCTCTAGTAATCAATTACCAGAGGATGTAATCGATTACCAGTGGCCAAATATATTTTATAACAGCTACTAAAATTTGAATTCGAAATTTTAGACTGTGTAATCGATTACACAATTTTGGTAATCGATTACCAGCAGTTAATAAACGTTTTAATTCAAATTTTAAAAGCTGTAATCGATTACACAATTCCTGTAATCGATTACCAGACAGGATTTTCAGAAAAATAATTCTAAGAGTCACAACTTTTCAAAGGCTTTATTCTTGACCACCAATGGTCTATATATATGTGACTTAAACACGAATTTGCTCAGAGATTTTCAGAACAACAAGTGTTTATCCTCTCAAAGAGAAAAATTATTTTTATCCTCTTAAGAATTCCTTGGCCAATTCAATTGCAATTCATTAAGGAATTATTTGAGTGCTCAATCTGTAAAATCCATCTCTTTCTAGAGAGATTTATTCTTCTTCTTCTTCTCATTCTCTAAGGGATTAAGAGACCGTGAGTCTCTTGTTGTAAAGGAATTCTAAACAAAAAGGAAGGATTGTCCTTGTGTGTTTAGAACTTGTAAAAGGAATTTACAAGATAGTGGAACTCTCAAGCGGGTTGCTTGGGGACTGGACGTAGGCACAAGGGTGTGGCCGAACCAGTATAAAACTGAGTTTGAACTTTCTCTTCCCTTAATCTCCTTTATTTATTATTGCTTTATATTCATATTCAAATTGTTTTATTTGAATTAATATTTAAGAAGATTGTCATCAAGGGAATTCATAACTTGAATAAAAAGTGAAATAGATTTTTAATTGGGGAAGTAGTTTGGAATATCTTAATTCAACCCCCCCTTCTTAAGATATCTGAGGCCACTTGTCTAACAATGTAGACTCGTCCAAAATCGCGAAGTGAACCTCGGATCCCTGTCTGATACAATACTGGAAGGAATTCCATGCAACCTTACTACTTCTTTGATATACAACTCTACTAGCTTCTCCATCTTATACTTCATATTCACTGGAATAAAATGAGCAGATTTGGTGAGTCGATCTACTATGACCCACACAGCATCATGTCCACGACTAGTCTTAGGTAAACTAGATACAAAATCCATAGATATGCTCTCCCATTTCCATTCCGGAATTTCCAATGGCTTCAATTCTCCTGATGGCCGCTGGTGCTCAGCCTTAGCCTTTTGACATGTCAAACATCTTGCTACATATTCAGCTACATCTTTCTTCATGCCATGCCACCAAAAACTTCTCTTCAAATCTTGGTACATCTTAGTCATTCCTGGATGGAAACTAAGACGACTTTTATGCGCTTCTTCCAAGATCTTAACTTTCAACTCATCTAAAGATGGTACACATATCCTCCCCTTGAATCTAATTAATCCGGTTGTGTCCTTCTCAAACTCCACATCCTTATCCCCCATTACCTCTAACACCTTGCCTTGCAAACACGGGTCATCCCCTTGAGCCTTGCGTATGTGATCTACGAATTCGTTGGTAATCTGCAATGCTCCCACAAATAAGCTCTTGGGTCGCATCTCGATTGCTAGATCCAGATCTCGGAACTCCTCTATCAATCTCTGCTCCAAACTCATCATAGTCGCAACATGTAAGGACTTCCGACTTAGCGCATCGGCTACTACATTAGCCTTTCCGGGATGGTAGGAAAGACCAAAATCATAATCCTTGAGGAACTCCATCCATCTTCGTTGCCTCATATTGAGTTCCTTTTGATCGAACAAGTATTTGAGACTCTTGTGATCACTGAAAACTTCAAAACGAGTACCGTATAAATAATGCCTCCAAATCTTTAAAGCAAAGACCACCGCTGCTAGTTCCAAGTCATGGGTCGGATAGTTAACTTCATGAGAACGTAATTGACGTGAAGCATACGCCACTACTCTTCCCTCTTGCATTAACACACACCCCAAGCCTTGCCCGCTTGCATCGCAAGACACTTCAAATGGTCTCTTAGGGTCGGGTAAAATTAACACTGGAGCTGTCGTCAACCGCCTCTTTAACTCTTGGAAACTTTGATCACACTTCTCATTCCAGACAAACTTCTCATTCTTACGAGTCAACTTAGTTAGGGGCAATGCCAATTTGGAAAATCCCTCAATGAATTTTCTATAATAGCCAGCCAACCCTAAGAAGCTTCAAACCTCCAATGGAGTTGTCGGTTGTTGCCACTCCATAACCAACTCCACCTTGTTTGGATCCACCGCAACCCCGTCTTTAGAAATCACGTGTCCCAAGAACTGCACTTTCTCCAACCAAAAGTCACATTTCGACAATTTGGCGAACAACTTCCTATCCCTCAGGATATGCAACACAATCCTCAAGTGCTTCTCATGCTCTTCCTTATTCCTCGAATACACTAGGATATCATCAATAAACACAACCACGAACTGGTCCAAGTAATCATGGAATATACGGTTCATATAATCCATGAAAATAGCCGGAGCATTAGTCACTCCAAATGGCATGACTAAATACTCATAGTGCCCATACCGAGTTCGAAACGCAGTTTTTGGGATATCCTCCTTCTTAACTCGAATTTGATGATACCCAGATCGCAGATCGATCTTCGAAAATACCGTCGCTCCCCTCAATTGGTCAATCAAATCATCTATCCTTGGTAGAGGATATTTGTTCTTGATAGTGACCTTATTTAGCTGCCGGTAGTCTACACACATCCTCATACTTCCATCCTTCTTTTTAACCAACAAGACCGGCGCTCCCCACGGTGATGCGCTTGGACGAACAAATTGTTTGCTCAAAAGATCCTGCACTTGTGCCTTCACCTCTGCTAGTTCTACCGGAGACATTCTATAAGGCGTGATCGGCACTGGATTCGCCCCAGGCACCAAGTCAATAATGAATTCCACTTCTCTCTCAGGTGGTAATTCACAAATGTCGTCACGAAAAACATCCGGAAATTCTGACACCACCGGTATACTACTAACTTCAGCATCCTCTTCCATATACATAGAGAACAACACCATGTAAGTTCGAACATCCCCCGTTTCTTCGTTGGCCGCATCCCCTTTCAAAGATTCACTTGGAACTACATCTCCACCAAACACTAGCATCTTCTCCTTGCAGTCTAGAAAGATATGGTTAATAGCTAACCAATCCATCCCCAAGATCACATCTAGGTGAGCTAAAGGTAGGCAAATCAAATCCGCCATAAAAGATCGACCCTCAACAATTATAGGACACTTCGAACACACCCAAGAGGTGGTTACAGGCTCGCTCGTCGGAGTAGACACCACCATATCATATGGCAACTCCGTCGCACATAACCCCAACCTCTCCACACATGCATGAGATATGAAAGAATGCGTGGCACCTGAATCATAAAGTACATCTAGTAGTTTATTAGCAATCAAACACTTACCCCGTATCAAATCGTTGGAGGCAGCTGCTTCTGATCCACTCATAGCAAATACCCGGGAGGGTACTTTTGGTCTTCCACCACTAGTGTTGTTGTTGCTAACATTACCGCTCCTTGTGGAATTAGTGGGCCCACGATTGACGGTGTTGGAATTGGCAGTTACCGTCGGTCTCCCGGTCACCCTACATTCTCGAGCATAATGGCCCACCTTGCCACACACATAACAACGGTTCTCCTGTGTCTGCTGGAGCTGTGGGCAATTCCTCTTAAGGTGCGGTCCCCCACACTGAAAGCACTGTACCCCAGTCCCCCTTGACTGGCTCATATTGGAGGTAGCCATAGGTTGCTTCCCCTTGTTGCTAGCATACGGCTTCATCCTCTTATTACTATTTCCTCTAAACGGATGTTTCTCTGAGTCCTCCAACGCATCTAGCTGGCCTCTCGTTCATCTTATCTTCAAAAATCCTGCACTTTGTCACCAGCTGGTTAAAATCTGTTATCTGCATATAACTAACCACCTGTTGGATCTCCAACCGAAGCCCATTCTCAAACTGAGCACATAAATCTTCCTCATTTCGAGCATCTTGGTATTGAGGCCAATACTGCAGAAGCTCATTAAACTTGGTCGTATACTCTCCAACAGACATGTTTCCTTGCTTCAGATCCAGAAACTCCCTCGCCTTCCGCTTCCTGAGGTCTCGCGGGAAGTAATTCTCCAGGAATTTGTCCTTGAAGGCATTCCAAGGAATCACGCCCTCAGGTGCGACAAATGAAGGCTTCACAAACTTCCACCAATTCTCGGCCTCTCCTTGGAGCATAAATGTCGCATAGAGGACCTTATGCTCCTCAAGGCAACCCATCGCCTCGAAAATCTTTTCCGTCTCAGCTAACCACAACCTAGCACCTTCCGGATCATAGTCTCCACTGAACTTTGGCGGGTGGTTCTTACGGAAAGCCATGAGTCCCCGATACTCCGCCGGCTCCACATCACGTTCCTGCACTAGAGTTTCCAGCACAGCTGTGATGCGGTCGAGGACATCACGGTTCTGATCCCTACCACGTCCTGCCATACCTAACCTGTAGGGAAGCTATTAGTACCCAAGAAATCCTAATGGGAGAGTGTACCACACAGGCTATGACAGTTATAACAACATCATTCTCTTTATACATACTTATACACACAACAACCCTATGAATCAGTCACACATCCATGCTCAAGACAAGAAGGCAGAAATACACATAATGTGTGACTTAACGTCACTCCCCGAAACCTACTTCCAAGTTTCAGAGATACACAACATTCACACAGCAAGACCATAAACAGGTTCACTAGAATCCAACTTTTGCTCTGATACCACCAATTGTGGCGTCCCTAAATTAATGACTGGTTTGATAGTAATGATTTAAATAACAAAAACCATGGTAATTTTTTTTCTTCTTTTTCTTTTTCATTTCTTTCTCTTTTCACCATAACTAGGTTTAGAAGGAAATCCTCACTATAGAGTCCTGAATGGCCAGTTCACAACTCTATTCGGAGTCATTTCTTTCTTACCGCTCATAATCTCTAAACTATTTTGTTGTTTCAAAAGGAAGAATGTACCAGCCATTACTTTAGGTCGTCACGTGAAAATGAAAGAATAAAATACGGTCGATAAACTCTTTTACAAATAAAGTTGCAAATGCTTTCTTCTCAAATAACTAGATTGATCATAAATACATTCATCATTTAAAGCTGTCCAAAATATGGGAGTTTTACAAAAAACATAGTGTCATCCAGAGCAAAGGTGTCCACAGTGGTGGCTTCAGCCACATGTATACAATCATCAAATTCCTATACAACAGGTCTACCCACACAAAAACAAAAGAGTAAACCTAACAGTCAGTCCTAGATACACCCACCCTCAAAAGTATATAAAACTAGTCCATGGAACTGTCCACTATGATGAAGAGCCTCCGCTGATTGCCATCTCCCCCGGGCCACTATCCTCCGTAGAATCTGCCTCAGATGCCGACATGACTTCCTCGGGAGAATCCACCTCAAGAACTGGATCCTCATCAACCTCTAGAAAGTCAAGAGCATCCACAGCAGGCTCAGGAGGTAGCTCCTCAAGATCATCCTCAGGGTCTTCCTCGGATGATGTTACCTCGATCACTTGGACGGGCTCCACTAGACGATATGGTGTAGGCGTGGGTAGTATCCACTCCACAGTGCGCTGAAGCGTCCGTGCAGGTTCATCTGGATGCACCAAAGAAGTAGCCGTGAATCGAATCGTGCCCCGAAATCGGCACTTTGTGTGCCTTGGGAGTGTCTTTCATGCTTCCTCTAGTCACTCCTTGTCTACTCGCTCATGGATTAGCCACGCTGCCATAATGATCTACAAGGAAGAAAAAGAAAGGGGTAGACTCTTTCACGAAGAATCTAATTGCGCCACATACAATTCGTCTCATAACTACTACATGCAAGTAAAAGGGGTATCTTAAGGCTTTTCATCTCTGGTAATCGATTACACAGCCTTGGTAATCGATTACCAGAGGCTAAACTCGAATTACACAGCCTCAGGACATGAAACCTGCAAAAATGCACTGTGTAATCGATTACACATACCTGGTAATCGATTACCAGTGACCCATTCCACTGTGTAATCGATTACACAGGCTGGTAATCGATTACCAGAGGCCTCCACCATCTCCCAGTTCCCTTTTTAAGCCTGGTAATCGATTACACCCCTTGGTAATCGATTACCAGAGGCTTCCCAAGCTTCCTGACCTTGTTTTCAAGCTTGGTAATCGATTACACCCCGTGATAATCGATTACCAGAGACCATCTTAGCCTCCTATCTTCATTTTTAAGCCTTGTAATCGATTACCCACCCTTGGTAATCGATTACCAGAGGCCATAACCCATATATCACACAAGATTCACAGCTGGCCAGCCACCACAAGCCTCCTTGCTTTGTGGTCTTTGTTCCTTTTATCTGTTGACTGCCAGGAGCTCGCCTGTTTAGGTACATCACAGGTTCTCACTGACCGACTATGCCCGGGTTGGGTCGGGATTGGTCAAGCTTGGTTTTGGGAAATAGCACCCCACTTGACGTCCCCAAAGTCTCCTAACCCCCGCGACATATCTCCAGGTACCACTCTGTGGTCAACGAA